>NC_091479.1:66871422-67171422 GCF_036971445.1 Narcine bancroftii | reverse complement strand
GTAAGCAGCGAGTTCCAGGTCCCCTGCCTTCTCTGCTTTGTATCCTGCAGTGTTGCCCTGAAGCACAGGCAGTAGAATAGATAAGGTCAGCTCACATTTCAGGTGGGAGGCTGTTCAAGTGAGTCATGCTTTGATGGAAGTAGGGGGAGTGACAATGCTGAAAGGACATTTCAGACCATCTCACTGAGTTGGTAGCAAATGATAAAATATGAGCCTATCATCAGATCTAAACTTTTTTTTTAAAATCCCAAGGTCAGCCTTCTTGGCTCATGTCGAGAGCAAGAACAGATTTCAGAACTGTGCAGAGCTCCAAATTTGAGCACATTGAATGGGGGAGCAGACCCGAGAGGCTGAATAACCTGCTCCTGCACCTATTATGATGAATCAGTAGCTCTCCTTCTTTAAGGGATCCTAATAGACGAGCTGTGTTATCAGTCTCTTGGGCAATTCTACTCGACTTGTTTCATTTCAAATTAGTTTCAATTAATGGGAATGGAACTATGTTCCAGATTATTAAACCCATACTCCTCTTTTACTCACCCAACAATACGGTCTCTCCACTAGTATTTCTCAACCAGGATTCCCCAAAACCCTAGGGTTCTGCAAGAATTCACTAGGGGATCCGTGAGAAACAGTGATAAATAGGCTAATGCATTTTTGAGTAATTTTTGTTTAATTTTATATTCGTAGTTTTACTATACACGGACGGCATATCGTTGGAAAATCTTTGGTTATTATAATGAAGGCTTCAACCTCTTATTATTTAAAATGAAAACCTCGGGGTGAAGTCTCATAAACAAGCAGGATGATTTTTTTTTTTTGCATTGCCAATAAATTTGACAAAAAAAAACAATAAAAATATTAAAAGAGATAGATATAGTAATTTTTATGCAGGGGTTTCCTGAGACTTGTAAACTATTTCAAGGGTTCCACAAGGGTAAAAAGGTTGAGAAATGCTGCTCTACACTGACATGTCCCTATAAGGAGCACAGATTATGGCGCAAGAGTGACAGTGCCTGTATAACTACTTGCAAGCATGTCAGAAATGCACATATATTCATATACAAGGTGTGTGTCTATCACTTCTGTTGTGTTGTTGGTGTGACAGTCGTGGATAGGACGTGCCTCAGGATTGGAGGTAGCAAATGTTGTTTAAAGTAGTGGATAAATTATTGGAAGGTAATCCAAGGACAAGGACTGATGAGGGATAGTCAATATAGCTCTGTGTATGGAAGGTTGTATTTAGCCAATCTTGTAGAGTTTTTCGAGGAGGCTAGCAAGAAGATTGATGAAGGAAAGGACATGGATGTTGGACTTTAGTAAAGCCTTTGACAAGGTCCCACATGGGAGGTTAGTCAGGAAGTTTCAGTCCTTTGGTATTCAGGATGAGGTAGTAAATTGGATTAAACATTGAGTTTGTGGGAGAAGCCAGAGACTGGTAATTGATCATTGCCTATCTACCTGGAGGCCTGTGACTAGTGATGTGCCTCTGGGATCACTGCTGGGTCCATTGTTGTTTGCCATCCAGATCATTGATATAATAACAATTTGCAGATGGCACAGATTAGAGGTGTAGTGGACAGCGAGGAAGGTTGCAAGTGGATCTGGACCAGCAGGGAACATGGGCAACAAAATAGCAGGTGGAATTTGATGAGGACAAGTGCGAGGTGTTGCACTTTGGGAGAACTAACCAAGGTAGAACATGCAAGGTAAATGGTAGGGTATTAATGAGAGCAGGAGAACACAGGGATCTGTGAATCCAGATACATAATTCACTGAAAGTGATATCACATGTAGATAGGGTCATAAAGAGAGCTTTTGCCATGTTAACCTTCATCAAAGTCTTCAGTACAGGAGTTGGAATGTTATTGTGAAGTTGTATAAGACATTGGTAAGGACAAATTTGGAGTATTGTATGGAGTTTTGGTCACCTAACTACAGGAAAGATGTCCAAGGATGTATGTTACTGGGACTTGAGGACCTGAATTTCAGGGAAAGGTTACACAGTTTAGGATTTTATTCCTTGGAAAATTGGAGAATGAGGGTAAATTTCAATAGAGTAAATGGAAGCAGGTTTTTTTTTCACTGAGATTATGTGAGACAAGAACAAGGACATGGGTTAAGATGAATCTTTAATAAAGATTGAAATGTTTAAAGGGGACATTTCGGGAACTTTTTCACATAAAGTGGTGGGAGTATGGAATGATCAGCCAATTTGACATTTAAGAAACATTTGAATAATACTTGGATGAGATTGGTCTAGAGGGCTATAATCCATGTTCTGGTCAATGGGACCAGGCAGAATAATAGTTTGGCACAGACTAGAAAGGCCAAAGGACCCGTTTGTGAGCTGTGTGTTCTATGGTTTGACAAGAGAGGGCTCAACACAGGAGCCCTTGGTAAATGCAGCAGGTGACAGTCTGAGCACAATTTTGGACCAGTGCCTCCAATAGTTTAAAAATTGTGATGGAAAAGTGCTAAATTGGGGCCAGGTTAATTTTGATGGCATTAGTCAGGAATTTGCAAAGACTGGGAGAGATTGCTTCCAGGAAAAGGAAAACCTGGCAAGTGGAACACTTTTAAAAGTGAAGTGGAGAAGGTTCCTGTTAGAGTGAAGGGAAAGGCTGGCAAAATGAGGTAATTCTGCATGGCCTAGATATCGAGGCTCTGATCAAGGGAAAAGAAGGCAGTATATGTCAGTTGAAATCAAGTGAGTTCTTTGAGTAGTATGGGAATGTAGGGAATTAAGGAGAGCAAAGAGAGTTGTGTGAGATGGCTTGAAGGGAGTCCACATTGCAGGTGAGGAGGTGCTGGGGGACTTCAAGCACATCAAGGTAGAGAAATCCCTGGGACATGATCAAGTATATCCAGGATATTATGGGAAACTAGGGAGGACATTGCAGGAGCCCTAGCAGAGATATCAGGGTAGCAAATATGCTTTTATTTTAAAAAGGCTACAAGTGCAAGGTAGGGAACCAAGAGGCCAGTGAGTTTCATGTCAGTTGTGGGCAAGTTATTGGAGTGGATTCTGAAGGGCATACATTTGGAAAGGCAAGGGATAGCCAGCCTGGCCTTAGGTGTGGGATGAATGAGATTTGAGGGATTTTTTCTTGGGGGGTTGGGGGGGTGTAGTTATATGGATATTAGCAAGGCCTTTGATTAGGTCCTGCGTGTTAGACTGGTCCAGAAGGTCAGATCACTTGGGAACCAGGCTAAGCTGGCCACTTGTATCCAAACTTGGCTTGATGATGGGAGACAGAGGGTGGCAGTGGAGGGTTGCTACTCAGAATGAAGGCCTGTGACCAGTGGTGTACTGTAGGGATAGGTGCTGGTTCCACTGGTGTTTGTCATCTAGATTAACAACTTGGAGCATAAAGTAATTAGCAAAGTTAGTACTATTTGTGGATGACACCAAAAATTTAGCGGACAATGAAGAAGATTATTTGAGATTACAATAGGATCTAGACGAACTGGGAAATGGCAGATGGAATTTAATTCAGACAAGAGCAAGGTGTTGAACTTTGGCAGGTTAGACCAGGCAAGACCGGAGAACGCTATGTCGTCAGGTTGTACTTTGGAATCAGATGATAATGAACTTGACTTGCACAGAGAATGGTTGTACCCTGGAGAATATTGTAGAACAGAGAGAGTTGGGGGTACAGGTATTTTGGATGGTGAAGAACAGTCAGGGGACTGAGTATAGGAAAAGGAACGTCACATTTCACTATATAATGAGTTGGTGAGACTGTACTTGAGGTATTGTGAACAGTTCTGGTCACCCAGCGATAGGAAAGATGTTTAGCTAGAAAGGATGCGGAAAAGATCTGTCAGAATGTTACCAGGTGGGAGGCTTGAATTACAAGGAGAAGCTAGATAGGCTAGTATTTTTTTCTTTCTGGAGTGTAGGAGTAAAGATGGGCTTTTTCCTCCCAAAGGAGATGATAAGAGCGGAAATGTGTAAAAGGGGCTGAGGGACACTTTCCTCATGCAGAGGGTGGTGGGCTTGAGGAGTGTGCTGCCAGTGGTAGGAAAGGCTGAGAGGGCTGAACTCAGACAAATGGAACAAGCCTCCAGAGACAACTTGGTCAGAATGAACAAGTTGGGATGAAGGGTCTGTTTCTGTGCTCTAAACTTCTCTAAAATGCTTCAGCCAAGGGGTGGTGAACAAGGGCAAGAGGCAACTTGCATGTGCTTCTGGAACTGAGGGAGTGGAAGAGATGGCACAGGATGCAGGTGGGAGGTGATTTTGGAACAGGCCTTACCTCCAAATCGGTCTGTGTCAGTGAAGCCCCAGCATTGATTAGAAAACGACATATTGTACGATACCGATGAGATGCTGCTTTGTGCAATGCTGTTTCACCCCTGTCAAGGAAAGCAAAAGGTTATCGTCTGTTCACTAAACAATAGGCTGCTTCTTTCTCATCGGGCGTGGGGCAGAGGCTCAGGAAATGAAGGGGGGCAAGGAATAAAAACAATGCCAGCTCAGCCTCTGGAGTGAGAAACAGAGCAAATGTTTCAGGCCAGGACCCCTTCCCAGAGCTGAGAAAATATTAGGCATTTAACTGCCAGGATATTCATATCCACCCTGTTGTGCTACAGATCTAACCTCCAAAATTAATTTTGCTTCAGTTTCAGGCATTGAGTATTCTCCTCAGAAGGTTGGAGAGGATATTTTACTGGAGGAGGAGCCAGAGACATTGTTTATTTCAATTGAAATAAAAATCAGGGAATGTTTCTCTGACACTCTCCTCACTGTAAAGTGCTTGTGTGAGTTTCAGTTTAGCAGCAGTGAGATTGAAGAGAGAGTAACAGTCCTTAAAAGCAGCAGTAAAGGAAGATGCTTGTGAGAGTTTGACTAATTAACTGTAGCCAGTAAAAGGAAGAGGAGCTCCGGTGGAGTAGCCAGTGTGTGAGAAGGGCTTAGCCTCGAGAGGTTACGGCAAGTGCCAGCAGTCCTATAAGGAAAGGCTTCAGTAAGGTGAGTTGGATAAGAGCAAGTGAGGTGAGTGTAGAGCGCGTCGAAAGAACCAAAGACTTGTTGATCCAAACCAAGGCTTTTATTAACTAAAAGACTGGAGCATGTCACAAGTAGGTCAACCAGTCCAGAATGACCTGGTCTGGCTAGGAGCAATCCCTTAAGACCTGCCAGTAGGTGTGGCTACACTCTCAGCCAATCACAGTCATCCTACACTACCATCTGTACTATCACAGTGAGGTCAGATCTCATTGTGCAGTTTGAGCAATGGGGAAGGCAGCCAGAGTAGTGGAACGTTCCTCTTTCATGATATGGCAAATCTGCTCAGCACAAGTGTCTCTGATAACCACACCTGTGAGGTGCACCCAGATGGAGCTCTGCACAGACTAGGTGAGGGAACTGGAGGTGGATGAACTCCGGATCATTTGGGAGGCAGTGGGGTGATCGGCAGGAGTCACAGGGAGACAGGAGAAGGGAGCTGGTGACTGACCGAAGAGGGAAAGGGTTGGTCAATCAGTGTAGGATACCCCTGTAGCCATTCCCCTCAATAACAAGTACAGGCAGCCCTGGGTTATGAACGTCCTATTTACAGACAACCTGTACATATGAACAATTGTTCCCCAATTCGTGCCTGTGAATAATGTAACCTCAGGAATGCCCCTTCCCATATGCATCAATGGAACGAGAGTGTTAACTTTTAATCATGATTTTTTTCTTTGCATCGAAGGTAAAATATATACTCTATACAAAGTGGTTGTGCTATGACTAACTGATGCTGCTGGTTGGTGTAGCAGTTAGTGCAACACCTTTACAGCGCCAGCAATTGGGATTCAAACCGGACCGGGGTTTGAATCCCATGTTGTCTGTATGGAGTTTGTACAATCTGCCCGTGTCTGTGTGGATTTTCTCCAGGAGCTCCAGTTTCCTCCCACCCTTCAAAAACATGCCGGGGTGTAGGTTAATGGGGTGTAAATTGGGCATCACGGACTCGTGGAGCAGAATTGCCCTGTTACAATGCTATATATAGCTGTTCTGACTTACCTACAAATTCAATATAAAATCATTGAACAGATCTCGTTCATAGCCTGGGACTGCCTGTGTACCGTTTTGAATAGTGTTTTTTTTTTTTTTTTTTTTCACACCATAAATCACAATAGCCATGATATACACTTTTTCTTTTCCACACATTTACAGTGACTTTTTCTCCCTCCCCCCTCCCTCCTCCCAAGCCACCCCCCCACCCCCCCCCCTCTCACCGTTTTGAATAGTGTTGAGGGGGAAACGACCTACCAGGGAAAAGTCACAGCACAGAGTCTGGCTCTGTGGCTCAGAAGGGAAGGATAGAAGGGAGAGGAGCAATAGTGAGAAGAAAACACCAGAGGTTCTGTGGAAGAGATTGAGTCTCTCTGATGGTATGTTACTTCCCCAATGCTGGGGGAAGAGACCTATCTGATCAAGTCCAAGACCTCCTTGAGAGGGAGGATGAGCAGCTAGATATTGTGATACACATTGGTGCCAATGACATAGATAGGAAAAAGGATGAAGTCCTGAAAAGTGAATATAAGAAGGAAGCTAAATAAGTAGACCTCAAGGGTCATCATCTCTGGATTTCTACCTGTATCACTCGTCAGTGAGGGCAAGAATAGGTGGTTACGGCTGAGGAGTTGGTGCAGGTGGTGGATCATTGGGATATCCTCTGGGGAAGGCATAACCTGTACAAAAAGGACGGATTGTACCTGAACTTGTGGGTAGGTTTGGTGGAACTGCTGGGGAGGGTTTAAACAAGCTAGGCAGGTGGATGGGAACTGGAGTGTTTGGTTAAGTAATGGAACAGTTATTGGATAGGTAGATGTAATGTGCAATGAGACTGGAAGGAAGGACACGCTGCAGATGGATCACAAATCCAGCCAGTTTGATGGGTTGAAATGTGTATACTTTAGTATGAGAAGTATTAAGAATGGAAAAATGTCACAACTGTGGCTGACAAGGGAAGTCAAAGCCAATGTAAAAGCAGAAGAGAGGGCAGACAAAATTAGTGGGTAGATAGAGGATTGGGAAGTTTTAAAAATCTATAGCAGAAGACAACCAAAAAAAAACTGATATGGAAGGAAAAGATAAAGTATGAAAGTAAACTAGCTGATAATGTCAGAGGAAACAAAAACCAAGTATATAGAGAGATGAGACTAGATATAGAACCACTAGAAAATGACACTGGAGAAATAATAATGGGAGGCAAGGAGATGGCAGAGGAACTAATGAGTACTTTCCTTTGCATCAGTCTTCACTGTGGAAGACATTAGCAGTGTGCTGGATGTTGAAGGGTATCAGGAAAGGGAAGTGAGTGCAGTTACTATTTCAAGGGAGAAGGTACTCAGAACACTGAATGGTCTGAGGGTGGATAAGTCTCCTGACCAGTTGGCTTGAACCTGGGGTTCTGAGAGAAGTAGCAGTAGGGATTGTGGAGGCATTGGTAATGATCTTTCAGGAATCGATAGATTCTTGGAGGGCACCAGAGGACTGGAAAATTGCAAATGTCACCCTACTATTCAAGAAGGGAGGGAGGCAGCAGAAATCAAATTATAGACATCAGTGATGGGGAACATGTTGAGTCGATTATCATGGATGAGGTTACAGAGTACTTGGAGGCACGTAGCATGTTTCGTCAGGTTGTACTGATCCATCAGGTGATAAATTTGAACAAAATAATCCAAAGCCAGCATGGTTTTCTTAAGAGAAAATCTTGCTTGACAAACCTAATGGAATTCTTTGAAGAAATGACAAGTAGACTTGATAAAGGAGAGACAATGGATGTTGTGTATTTGGATTTTCAGAAGGCCTTTGACAAGATGCCACACATCTTAACAGGATAAGAGCTCATGGTATTACAGGGAACATACTACCGTGTGCAGAGCATTGGCTGATTGGCAGGAAACAGAATCATTCTTTTTATGTTGTATATTTATGATTTAGATGATGGAATGAAAGGCTTTGTGGTCAAATTTGCAGATGATATAAAGGTAAATGGAGGAGCTATTACTCAGATTAAGAGAATGTGCAGAGAAACGGGAAATGAAATACAATGTCTAAAAATGTATGGTGATGCACTTTGGTAGATGAAATATACAGGCAGACTGTTTACTAAATGGGAGAAAAAATGAAAATTCCCTTTTGCATTTGAGGAAGCCAATACCTTGGGTGTATTTAAGACAGAGATTGATTGGTTCTTGATTAGCCAGGGCATCAAAGGTTATTGGGAGAAGGCCAGGAACTCGGTCTGAGTGGGGGAATGAATAGCCAACATCTTCTAAGCTTTCCTCCCTTCACCTTGAACAAATGTCCTCTGGTGCTTGCTGCTCTTGTCCTGGGGAAAAAGGTGCTGGCTGCCTTTTATAATCTTATATTCCACTAATAAATCACACCTCATTATTTTTCATTCTAAAAAGTCCCGTTAACCTAGATCTGTTGACCTTACCTCTTGAGGCATTCTCCAATCCAGGCAACATTCTGATAAATCTCCTCTGCAACATCTCCATAGCTTCCACATCCTTCCTGTAATGAGGCAACCAGAACTGAACACAATATTCCAAGTGTGATCTAACCAGTGATTTGTACTTACCAATACTTAGGGCACTGGCTGTGGTGAATACAGATTGTAGTATAGCATTTGACAAGATTACCCCATGGTCAGGCTCATTCAGAAAGTCATAAGTCATGGGCTCCCTGGCTGCTTGGATTCAGAACTGGCTTGCCTGCAGAGGATGGTAATAGATGGAATGTATTCTGCCTGGAGGTCAGTGACTAGTGGAGTTCTGCGGGATCAGGTCTGGGACCCCTCATCTTTATGAGTTTTTTTATATAAACGAACTGGACGAAGAAGTGGAGGGATGGGTCAGCAAGTTGCAAATTATATGAAGGTTGGAGGTGTTGTGGTAACGTACAGCATCGTCATAGGTTATAGACACGATCCAGAGTTTAGTGGAAACATGATTTTTTGAAAGGTCAACAAAGACAGAGTACATGGTTAATAGCGTAGAGCATCGAAGGAATATTGGGGTCCAGCTCCATAAATCTCTCAAGGTTGCTGCCACATTGATGGGGTGGTTAAGAATGTGTATGGTGTAATGGCCTTTGTTAGTTGGGAAATTGAGTACAAGAGCCGTGGTGTTACATTACAGCTCTATAGAACTACGGCTAGACCACACTTGAAATATTGTGTTCAGTTCTAGTCACCTCATTGCAGGTAGATGCTTTGGATATGGTGCAGAGGTGATGTACCAAGATGTTGCCTCGATTGGAGAACATCTTATGAAGCAAGATTGACAGTAATGAAGAGTGAGCAGAGACTTAAGAGGTATGCAAGATTATGAGAGGCATAGATAGGGTGGGCAGCCAGCAAATGTTTCCTGGATGACGATAGCAAATAGCAGACAACATATGTTTGGGGTGAGTAGAGGGAAGTTTAGGGAAATGTTAGAGGTGGGTCCCTGGAATGCTGGTGGAGGCTGGCAGAATATTGTGGTCAGTAATGTTCTACATATTTCCCTTGAGTGAACTTTGCATAGAAGATAACAGAAAGAAATTGAGATAATCTCAAACAAAGCGTTCAATGGAGCCTCAGAAGACTGAACCAAACCCAGGTCTCAAGGTGGTGGAGGGAGCATCGAAGCATGTTCAGTTCCCTGGGCTGAGATCGGTCCCCTTTCAAAATGTCATTCCATAGAAATCGAGTACCAACAAGTGTGAAAACAAGGAGGAACAAACATATACTTGCGTTTCTGCTTCTGCTATGTCTAGTAACTCATGAGGAGCTGAAAGAAAATAATAACAGCGTGGATATCAGAACAGGCAGGTTAACATCAAAACCTAGAACTGAAGACCCTTAATTCCATCACTGCCTTACAGCCATGTGTCCTGAAGGAGTAGGTAGAGATTGATGGGGGACCACAGGGCAACAGGGAGAGTGTGGACAGAGGGCTACTGGGTAGCTGCTGTGTCCATGCCGGGGAGTTGTGGAGTGGACCATGCCACCGTTTAATTCATAACTGTGAGTAACAGGTAACCCAGTTTTTTTGTCTTTGGTGTACATTTTGTCCCCTGCTTTGTGACAATCCCTTGGTATCCTCAGGAGAAGCTCATATCATTAGCCATAAAAAAAAAGAGGACTGTATTACAGACAAGTTTTGATCAATGAGAAGTAGGTAACTGGCTTGAATGACCTCTTCCTGCTCATGTTTTATTTTTCCTCACCTCACGGAAAGGGGCCACTCAGCCCAATGAGTCTATGCCAACCCCATCAGTCCCATTTTCTATCTATTTCTCTGTAACCTAATCGCCCACTCTGCCGTCAACCACTCTTACCCCACCACTCCTGGTTCTCCTTCCCCCTCCCTGCAGTGAGGCCATTTACACGGCCAGTTCACCAACTCCCATGTCTTTGAGATGTGGGAAGGAACTAAAGCACCCAAAGGAAACCCACACATCAGAGGGAGAATTTGGTTTCATTCCGACCACATCTCATTCTTGTATTTTAACTGTGATCAGACTCATGCACAGTGAAACCCAAATGGCATACCTCCAGCCTTAAGAAGCAATTGGTAGTTCTGGTCTTGTTACACTCAGAAATGTTACAGGAAACTCACCATGTTCTACAATATACTTCACAAGTTCTTTATGGCCGTTCTTTGCAGCGCAGTGTAACACAGAATATCCTTCAGAGCTGCACACCATCAGGCTTGCTCCCTTATTGAAAGAGTTTATGAACTAGAAAACAGACCAAAATTTACACATCTTTGTGCTGTTAATGGTCAAAGGGTCAAGGAAATAGACAAGAATCACAAAGCTCAGGGGCAAGTTATAGAACCAGAAAGCTTGGAATGACAACTTATTGCTTTGAAATCAAAAAGAGAAAATGTTGGAAATACTCAGTCTTTGTGGAGAGAAACTAAGATGACGTTTCAGGTTGTCAAACTTTATTAAAACCAGCAAAAACGACTCATTAACAAGATAGAGAAAAAGGGATCCAAGAACAAAAAAAAACAATGGATCGGTAAAAGGTTTTATGAACTATTCCTGAGATTTTCTGCATGCCACCGGAGAAGCAACACTACTTATATTAACTTGGCACGTTTCAGTCTTGTGGAGTTGAAATGTTGCAGGTAATCTGCAATTTTAGGCTGCAGGTTTGGATTTTCAGCATTTCCTTTTTCATGGTCTCTCACTTGCACCTATTTTGTTCTTTACACTCCACCGTCACCTCGCACCATCATCCTTTCTGCCAATTAACTACCCCAGCAATCCACCCCATCACGGATCCTCCATTTTCCTCTGTCCCTTACCTTAAAAAAAATAACAATTGGAGATTTTACAGTGGAGGCTGCCTGACCACCTCCAGCATCTCCAGAAGTGGTTGACAGGTCAGATTCTGAATTGATGCTCCCTGACAGAGAACATCAAAGCTACATCCATCCTGTCAACCATGAACAATTTTGTACACAAGGGATCAGCCATTTGGAACAAAGATGAAAAGAAATGTCCATACCCACATATTGGTGAATCTTTGGAATTCACTACAGAGGACTGTGGAAGATTAGTAATTAGAAGATACTCAACCCAGAGCTCAATAGATTGATGGATATTAAAAAAAAATCAGGAGTAACAGATTAATGCAGAAAAAATTGTCAAGATAAAGGGTCGTTAACTGATAATAAAAATATTGTATTCCATATTTTCACTTGTTCAAATGTCATTAAAGTTGTACCTTGAAAGCAGTCTTTTATTGTCTTAATTCCTTTGTTAATAAGGCATATTAAAAAGATAAATTGGATCCAGATTTGCTATTACCTGAACAAAGTCATTTGGAACAATTAGTCACATATATAAATATCAAAAGGTTTATTTCAATTATATATATAATTTTGAAAAAAGGAATGTATAAATGAGGAGTTCATAAGATAAAGATAGGAGGAAGATTTAAAAATAAATATTCAAGAGGAAACTTGGTTAGAATTTTGTCAGGACAGTTTGACTAACACAATTACTGCCCAGTACAGAATGGTACAATATAATTTTTTACATCAACGATATTTTTCTCCACAGAAATTAAATGGATTAAATTCTAATTTTTCAGGTAAGTGCTTTAGATGCATTAAAGAAATAGGTACTTTTTTTTACATTCCACGTAGGAAAGTTTAAAAATAAGACCTTTTTGGAAAGAGTTACAAAAGTTATATCAAGTTTCAAATTTTTTTAAACTTGGAAATATTTTTGACACAGAATTGAAATTTAAATTAAATAAATATCAACAAGAATTGATTATAATAGCCCTAGCAGTCGCTAGAAAATGTGCGGCAGTAACTTGGAAGTCAGATGCATATTTGGGGATGAGTCGATGGCCAGACTGTAATAAGTCATTGTAAACCACTTGAAAAAAATTACATATAATTTGTATAAAAGATTTGGAAACCAAACTGAAGGAATTAGGTTGTAATCACCCAACCTGAATCTTCCATGTCCTAAAATTAAGATATGTTTGATTTTATTTGATAGTTTTATTAGGCTTCTACTTAAAATAATATCTAGATGTTCTCTTCTTTCTTTTCTATGCGGCTGAGTTAGGGGGAGGGGGAGGTTTACATTTTTGAAATCACTATGTTTTAATCTTTAATGTTTTGAACAAGACAAGTTTTAATGCATATGTGGACATTAAATATATTTTTTTAAAAGATAAAGGGTCATTTAGTTAGTTATCTCTTACTTTATATGTATTACCTCTTTTTCTATCTCATGGAACATTATGATAATTTGACATACTTGTGTGGCTGCAGCAAGCAAAAATTCTGGTGGATCTGTGCATTGTACTGTCTATGATAATAAATCCTCATATCACACACAAGGGACAGTTTTATGTCATTTGAAAGCTTGGGCCAGATCCATCTTGATTCGACCTGCGGGCCCTGGGAGGCTTGCAGAGCACCAATCCAGCTGACCCTTCATACCTGAGAAATGTCCATGGAGACCCAGAGGCGCAAGTGGGCCTTAGCACCAGGCCAACCTTTAGCTATCCAGAGGCATTTGAGATCTACCAAATACATGCTAATTATTTTTTTTAAATAATTTAACAAAACTAAAAATTAAATTATTTTCAGAACAAAAATTCCTTTCATGTAAATGGAGACTAAACTTTTTAATCCTATTTCTCTTTCTACAAATACTGCTTGACCAGATGTATATTACCATCAAATCCTTTACCTTAGATTTCCAGCATCTTCAGTATTTTGCTTTTGTTAGTAGTTGAATTGGATTGCCCAGAAATTCGCAACTAGTGAGAGCACTAGGAGACCTTTAAAAGTGGTGGAGAAACTCAAGTCACATATGTTTCTCCAGAACTTTTTGTCCTCCTGAAATCTGCACTGGACCCCAACATTTGGAGGTTTTCTTTTGTTACTCTTCAGGCTACCAAGTCACTGTTTACGCCTTGGTCAAAAAGTGAAGATGCTGGAATCTCGAGTAAACAATGAGATGCTGAGGAACTCAGTCAGGCAGCATCCAGGGAGACTTTATCAAGCGAATGACTAAATACGTTCAGCCCAGTGTAATTTTCAATTTGCACCATTACCTTTTGCATGTTCCCTTCCAGGACTGAATGAAGAAGTTCTGAAAGACAGATAGTAGCATAATATTAAACATTAAGGAAAATGCTAATGCCAGCCGATTAGAGACCCTGTCAGAAAACTTGTCCATTCAGCACTGGGTAATTTCCTGGTTAAAAATCAGGAATACAGAGAGTCAATTTTTCTATGCTTGAGGGAGCATCCTAAGAATAAAGATTGAGGCCAAGGAAGGAGGGTGAACTGTATATACTGATATTGTTCAATTCATGCAAGGGTTCCAATAAACAGAGCAGGAAATACCAACATTGAAAAACCAAAAGGAACTGTAATGGGTTCCATTCAATGAATGCCTTGATGAATTTTGGTGCCAGGAGTGTTCCATGGTATTCAACAAAGATCAATTAAAGGTTGATCTTAAACCTGCTGTCACTAAATTTCAAAGCCCATTCTAGTTCTGATTGGCAGCTGCTCAATGGACATTGCTATTAATTTTTGCAGTATTGCTAATAACAGTTACAATTTAAAATAATATTCATGCTACCTCTAAAAGTTATAGTGTTGCTTCCATGTATGCTACAACCAACAGCACTTCAGCACTGCTAATAATTATAGCACCATTACTATATACTAACCGAACAACAACTGGAATTATTTCAAACTGTCTGATGTTTGAGGTACCATCTGCAAGGAACACTGAAGAAACTTGCCATGACTTCTTTGAAGACATCTCAAACATACACTGTGTCCTCTCCTGTCTCGGACAGAGGATGTACAGAAACACTACTGCCTCCAAATTAGTCTCCACGCCTTACACCATGCAGAGCTGGAAATACGTCCTCTCTCCTTCAACGTCACTGGGTTAAGCTCCCTTTCTGCAGTTGGCACATTTCACCATAACAAGGAGGCTCCACCACATTCAAGGGGCACCAGGGATCAAGAATCTATTCTCCAAATTTCACTGTTACCACCTGCTAATTCAAGGTCCAACACACACAGGTCCTTCACCCACCACCACCGTGCCATCTGTACAAAGCCCATACTAGGTATGTGTCCTTCAAAGCCTTGCCCAGTTAAGGACTTGTCAAAATATCTCCAACAGAATAATTATACCTGATTCTACCACCTTCTCTGGCAGCAAATTCCAAATACCAGCCATTAAAACTTCTCACTTCAAACTTGGGCCCTTTTGGTTTTGATACCCTTGGAACAGGAAATAAATTCAGGCTATCTGCACTATCTGTCTTTTCAGAATTTTGTTCACTTCTGTCTGTACCCCTCTGCCTCCTTTGCTCCCAGAAGAACAAGCCCATCCACCCTATCCAATCTCTTCCCATAAATGAAGTCCTCTAATCCAGATAGTATCTTGGTGAACCTCCTTTGAACTCGCTCTCTCTCTTTTTTAAACTAATATTTTCAAAACAAAAACTTTTACAAAATCACTAATATAAAAATGAGAACTATAACTATTCCACCCCTTCCCCCCACCCTCAACAGACCCCACAAGGGAAGCATTGAAAAAAAATACATAGAGCAGTTTAAGATATTACTAAATTCATACATTTCAAATAAGGCGACCACATCTTAACAAAAAAAATCATAATTATCATGCAAATTATATGTTATTTTCTGCATATACCTCAACTCATTATGCCAACAATTTACTCTTATCTCAACTTTGTCTTTCCAAGAAATTGCAACACATTTACGCGCTACCACCAATGCTAAACGTAAAAATGCTGTCTGAAACTTATCTAACCCCAAATCCATAACTGGAGCAGTATAATCCAACAAAAATATTTTTGGATCTAACAAAAATTGAATTTTAAACAAATTTTGAAGAAATTCCCTAATTTTATACCAAATTGATTGAACTTTATCACAAAGCCAAATGGAATGTAAAAATGTTCCTACACATAATCCATATCTAAAACATGACTCAATTATTAAATGCAAAAATTTATAATTAATCATACTATATCTTACATTAAACAATTAATTCACATCATCAAAACATATCATCTCCCAGTCGGCCTGACTAATAGCACAAATTAAATCATTTTCCCATTTAATCCTGGATTTATCTAAATTTATTTTATCCATAGTGTCTTGTAACGCATACATCTCTGAAATAAAGCTCTTATCTGAAAAATAAGAAATCATAAACTCAAATTTCGTTAACTTAGGAATTTTCATTTCTCTTCCAAAATTATCTTTCACTAATGCTCTAATTTGATAATAAATAAACAAAGAATTCACTGAAATTCAAAATTTCTCTCAGTTGATTAAATGATAAAAATTTACCCTCTTCAAAACAATCTTGCAATAACTTTATTCCTTTAATCTGCCATTTTCTCAATGAAAAAGGAATCAATTTATTTTGATATTGGGGCTTGAACTGATATTTCACCTTTTGAGCCCATTAATAAATTCCTTTTAGTCCAAATCTCTAACAAATGTTTCAAAATTGGTACATTATATCTCTGCAATAAAACAGAATTCCATTTAAATACAAATTGATGTGGATAAGGTTCTGATATACCAGCCAATTCTACCCTGGCCCAACTAGGGGGGCACAAAACATCTAACATACGATTAATAAATCTTATTGAGCTGCTTCATAATAATTTTGAAAATGGGGTAATTGCAAACCTCCCAAAGCTTATTTCCAGGTCAATTTATGTATCATTACTCCAGCTAATTTTTCATTCCGTAGAAATTCTCAAACTACTTTATTTAAATCCTGATAAAAGGATTTTGAAAGAAAACAAGGAATCGATTTAAAAAGATACTGAATTCGTGGAAAGATATTCATCTTTTTTTTAAAATTTTTTTTTTCACACCATAAACCACGTTAACCATGATACACACTTTTTCCTTTTCAAACATATACAGTGCCATTTTCTCCCCCCCCCTCCCTCCTCCCGTCCCGCCCTCCCTATCTCCCCCCTCCCATCCATTTAAAGTACAAAATCTAGGATGCATTAAACCTGTCAAACAATGTTGTCATTCAATAAAAATGAACAAGAAATTCCACTGAGTCAATTCTTTTCATTTCCTTCTCCTTTCGTTAATTTAGGTAGCGAATGTCCCCGGTAGGTTTTCGCTATTGTGTTTCATGTAAGGCTCCCATATTTGTTCAAATATTTCAATATTATTTCTTAAACTATATGTTATTTTTTCTAATGGAATACATTTATTCATTTCTATATACCATTGTTGTATTTTCAAATTATCTTCCAATTTCCAGGTTGACATAATATATTTTTTTGCTACGGCTTGAATCTTAACAAATCTTTTTTGTGGAAAGATATTCATCTTAATACAATTTACTCGACCTATTAATGACAAAGGTAAATCCTTCCATTTAATCATATCTGCTTTAATCTTTCTCATTAATGGTACATAGTTTAAATTTTACAGTGATTGAATATTTACATCAATTATTATCCCTAAATACTTAATTTTATCAGTCCAACGGAGTTTAGTAATTTGTCTACACTGGTCGTAATTTCCCTCAGAAATTGGTAATATTTCACTTTTGTCCCAATTCACTCTATATCCTTTATATTGTTGAATATGTATGCACCTAATGTTGATGATGAACAATTTGTGTCTGAAGCTTTTTTAACTTTAAGTCAAGCTAAAGAAAATATTTTGATTGGGGAAGATTTCAATTGTGTATTAGATCCATTATTGGATAAATCTCCGAAAATCTTGAAAAAAATCAAAAGCAGCGGACCAATTGGTTTCCTTGATGAAAGACTTAAATTTGATAGAGGTTTGGAGAAGGTTAAACCCTACTGAGAAAGATTTTTCATTTTATTCTTCACGTCATGATTCATTTTCAAGGATTGATTTCTTTTTGGCATCAGCACATTTGCAATCTCGTTTTATTCAAGCTGAATATAAGAGTAGAATAATTTCTGATCATTCATTGTTATTCATTTCTTGTGTTGGGCCAGAAGTTATTCAATCAACTTTTCAGTGGAGGTTTAATGTAATGTTATTGAAAAAACCGGAATTTGTAAAATTCATTAAGGATCAAATTGTTTCTTTTTTTGGATTTCAATAGGAATACAGTTCAGAGTAATTTTACTGTATGGGATGCTTTGAAGGCATTTTTATGTGGTCAAATTATTAGCTATGCATCAAAGGAAAAGAAGAAATTTTTGGCAGAGTCTCGGTCATTGGAAAAACAGATAGCTGATTTGGAAAAAGAATTTCAGAAGAATTGTACGGAGGATAATAAGGCAGCTTTGTTTAAATTGAAGTTATGATATAATACACTACAAACATATAAATTTGAATGTTTGATTCAAAGATCTAAACAACATTATTATGAGTTAGGGGACAGAGCCCATAAAGTTTTAGCGTGGCAAATGAAAACAGAACAAGTATCAAGAACTGTTAACGCTGTGAGGAAGGATAACTCAGTTACTTTTAAATCTCAGGAAATCAATGACCAATTTTTATCATTTTATCAAAAATTATATGCTTCTGAGGGAGTTCGAGATGATGGTTCCATTGAATTTTTTTTTTTTCAGAACTAAATTTGCCAATATTAGGGGAAGATGATGTGAGGAAACTGGATTCTTCTTTTCCAGATTTAGAAATAAAGGATGTTATTCAACAAATGCCTAATGGGAAGTCTCCAGGAGATGATGGGTTCACTGTTGAATTTTATAAAGTTTTTAATGATGATCTGTCCTCTTTATTTACGGATGTTCTTCATCAGGTAACACAGGAACAAGCTCTACCAGATTCATGTTTAATAGGGTCGAATGGAATTTTCTATTTAAAGTTTTGGAGAAATACAAGTTTGGACCCTTTTTTATTGGTTGGGTGAAGGCATTATATAATAATCCCGTTGCGAGGGAGGCGACAAATAGCCAAACTTCTTTTTTTAAATTATCGCGTTCAACTCGTTAAGGTTGTCCTTTGTCGCCAGCTCTATTTGCGTTGGTCATTGAACCATTAGCTCAAGCTATTAGGCAGAATGAGAATATTAGAGGTATAAGGATAGCAGATGATGAATATAAGATTAATCTATTTACTGATGATGTTTTGATATATTTAACTAATCTGGAATTATCTTTAATTTACTTGCAAGAATGTTTAGAACAATATGGTAAATTACTTTGAAGTCTCTCTCCAGCACAACCAAATCCTTCCTACAGTGTCCTGACCAGAACTTCATGCAAAACTCCATGCTGTCTAAATAGTATTTTTGTAGAGTTGCAACATAACACCACAAATTTTATATTCTATGAAGGCAACCACCCCATATGCCATGACCTATGAAGGCAACCATCCCATATGCCTTCTTCACCTCCCATCTTCCCAGGCAGCTGCTTTCAGAGAACTATGAACCTGAACGCCAACGTCTCTCTATTCATCAACATTCCTCCAGGAAGAAGCAAGCAGATTAAATCCAACTTATATCAAGTATTCTTTCTGGTCTTCAGAACGCAAGAAGGGAAATTGACTTAAAAGAAAAAAATCTGCTTAGGTGTTTTTAAAACGGTCTAAGATCTGCATTCCAAACACATTGGATCAGTGACTGCAATTGATGGTGCTTTACTAGTCAATTCAACCGTTTCGCCCCCCAACCCCACCCAGCCCATAATTTCTGGGCCTCATGGGTGGTTTTGACAATCCTGCTCAATTTACAACATATCCATTCCCAAGGAATTCACGGAAAGCAGACACATTATCCAGTGCATTGGTCATGGGAAACTCAAAGAAAACTGCTGGAATTGTAGAGCTAACACTATCAATCAAGACCTGCACTGATTAACTTTACCTGGGGAAAGGTTTCTTATAAAAACATAAGAAAGTACCTTGTTCTTCAGAAGATGAGGGAGGCCTGAGGAGAGATGAAAGCAAGGGTTATTCACTGTCATGGTAAGATATCTCTGTCACAAGTCATTGAAAAAGGCATCCATTGTAACTGATGCAGAATGGCAGTCGTTTGTACCATCTACAGCGGTGGTCCTCAACCTTTTTCTTTCCACTCACTTACCATTTTAAGTGTTCCCTCTGACATCGGTGCTCTGTGATGAGTAAGGGATTGATTAAGGTGGCATCTGAGTGGGAAGGGAAGGTTTAGAATCACTGCTCTAGACCCAATTGTTACTGAAATATTTTGCTGGAGAAAAATTGTCATTGGCCCATTTCCTTCGGAGTTATGAAACCACGCAACCATGACGAGCCAATGAGATACAATTAAAAAAGTGGTTTTCAAACTTTTTCTTTCCACCTACATCCCACCTTAAGCAATCCCTTACTCATCACAGAGCACCGATGGCAATAGAGATTACTTAAAGTGGTATGTGAGTGGAAAGAAAAAGGTTGAGAACCACTGATCTACAGGATACGCTGCTGCAATTGAAAGAGGTGCAGGACGATGAGGGGTGATCTCTTACAGGTCATGAGAGGAATAAATTGGGTTATCACAAAGAATCTTGCCCAGAATAGGGGAACTGGTAACCAGAGGACATAGATTTAAGGTGAGGGGAGAGAGATTTAACAGAAACTTGAGGGGTAACTTTTTTTACCCAGAGGGCAGTGATTAAGATAGGATGGTTTAGAGGCAGGTGGGACTTGTGTGAGTGGAACTTTTTGGTGAAATGGGCAAATTGGGCCGAATGGCCTGTTTCCATGCTCTTGGCAACCTGGAGAAGGTGGAAAACTTCACCAAGTCCATCACTGGCTCCAATCTCCCAACCATTGAAGACATGTATGTGAAGCAAGAAGGCAGTCAACATCATAAAGGACCCCATCGCCCTGGTCACAACCTTTTCTCACTGCTACAGAAAGTATCGAAGCTTTAAGTCTGGGACCTCAAGGTTCAAGAATACTTTTTTCCTCCAACCTCAGGACTGCCAAAGATCTGTCAGTGCTATTGAAACAGCATTTATTATTTGCACTGTTGCAACTAAATATATTTTTTTAAACTTCGAGATACAGTGCAGCGAAAGGCCCCTCTGGCCCACAAGTCCATGCTGCCCAAATACACCCATGTGACCAACTAACCTAGTGATCTGGTATGTCTTTGGAATGTGGAAGGAAACTGGAGCATCCAGAGGAAATCCACATAGACGTGGGGAGAATGTACAGACTTCTTACTTCAGCTGACTCTGAATGGCGTTGTACTAACCACTACACTAACCAAGCTGTCGTGTCCTATATTTTTCTCTCGTGGCTCTTCATGTTCATTTAATTTGTCCTTGTTGTTTGTTGATGTGTTTTGCATACCTGTGTTGCTGTAGCATGCAAGAATCTGTGCATTGCATTAAGTACTGTATATGACAATAAACTTTCATCAGGAGCACAGGGACAGTTGTCAGGAATGGGAGTGCAATGACAAGCTGCTTATTACAGTACATGGGAACTGCAGTCAGAATTGCAAGCACAGGGCATGCGTTTATAAAGTGAGGGGAATGTTGTCTGGTTTGGGAGCACTGGAAATATCAGGAATGTGATTAGTATCAGGAATTTCGGGAATGCCGAAATGGAGAGTACGGTAATCATTCTGGAATCAGGATCTCTGTATTGCTATTAGGTTTGGGAGTGTGTAGAATATTGTTGCAATTCTCCATGACAGGACTGTTGCTGGATCAGGAAGAAGAGCTTGCAGATGGTGACCAAGATCCGACACATATGGCATATGTCTGGACCTCGAGTATGGGGAAAATGTTTCTGGGTTGAAGATTGAAGGATAGAATGCAAAAACGAACCAACTTCTTGATCACATCTAAAACATAAATCTGATAATGTGCGTTCATTTTTAAAAATTTTTGAAGAGTTAAATAGAATTGATCTAGTCTATAGCTAACGTTAATATTTTTTGTCATATTTTCTTTACATTATCCAATCATTTTTATCTATTCGTCTATTTAAATCAACCACCCATCTTAATCTCGTTTTATGAATTCCTAACTTGGGAGCTGCTTTTTGAAGTAATTTATACATTTCCGCAATAACTTATTTTTACCACCCTTACACATCAATAATTCTAATTCATTCTGTCTAGGTAGTGTGAAATTATGAACTAATTTATCAACCAAGACAGCCCTAACCTGATAATAACAAAAAAGTATTATTTGGGACATTACATTTTTCTTTCATTCTACTTGACAGTATCCTAAAATAAAACCTTTTCAGTTAGAGGCAAGACATTTTTTGGAGAAAATATTAGGGGTAAAACTCCCACAGGACTTGATGTTATTTTTGTTGGGTAATATTAAAGTGGTTAGACCTAAATTAAGGTTAAATATGTATCAAATTGAATTTTTATGAATTGCTTTAGCTGTTTTTAGGAAGTGCATAGGCATTCCTTGGAAATCAGGTGTAGTCTTAGGGAGGGAGAGATGACATACTGAACTACGTAGTTTGTATTCTACTTGAGAAAATAACTTATCATTTATGTTATGGGTATCAATTTTTTTTTAAAATATGGAGCCCATACTTACAAGTTGGTTTGAAAATCTGAAGGACTCTCTGAAAGATTGTCCTGTTGGTAACCCCCAGTTCCATTATTATTAGTATTGAGACTTGTATTTCTTTTCGATATTCTCCAAACTTTTTCTTTTTCCTTTATTTTCTTTGATATTTTAGGGGAGGGTTGGTGGGTGGGCGGGAAGGGAGGGAGGGATGATGAGGGTTTATAATTATACACATCACATATGTACTTAATTTTTCTTTAGTTTTATTGAATATGTATACCAGGATATTGTTTTGAAGGATAGGTTTGAAAGATCAGTTTGTACTAGAGTGTAAAGTTTATACCTGAGCTTCTGGTATCCCAAGCACCCCGCCTGTCTGCCAAGAAGTTGGTGTTGTATCCCAGGCTCGGAATCACAGCTGTCACTTCCAATCCACTTGCCACTGGAGCCATTCCACAGTTCTGGTTTCCTGAAAGTCCAGAAGGCATTTGGTTTTTAAATACCAGATCTGAGATTTATTTTCCTTTGACTTCCTTTGTTTTCTTGCTCTCCTGGAAGAGAAACAAGCTGGAATATTATTTTATTAGATGGGCCGATAGCTCAGTTGTTAGAGTACTGAGGTCTTGTAAACCAGGGGTTGTGAGTTCATTCCTTGCTGGGGCCTCATTTCTGTGAGGGGTGTTGGACAAAGTAGCGAATCGCTGTCCTCCTTATGGTAGACAAAGTTTTTTAAAGAATTTCATGTATGTTATATTCTAATAATTTTAACTTTACAAATGAAATATGTGGTTTTCTGAATGGAATTCAACCACAAGGCACCAAGTTGAGCCCAATCCCCTGTGGGTCTACCTGTCTGAGGTCCTAGTGAGAGCAATTAATTTGGTATCGCATAATTCAATCTTCATTTCCAAATTTGAACTTGATGAACAGAACTCAATTTGATTTTTTTTAAAAACCAGAGGGTACAGAAAATAATGTCTTAAGACATTCTGTAAGTAACTTCAGGTATTGCATCAGTCTTCACACAGTAGAAATAAAATGACTTCCATTTATGTAGTACCTCAGGATGTCCTGAAACACCTTGCCGCTGGTTGGCAGCTGTTGAAATGTAGTTATTGCTGTAAAAGGAGGTTGGTATGGAAAACCTGTCTGGGAAAGCTCTGCAGTGGCACTCACAGTTCAACTCCGAGGGAGAGGCGCAGTTGGGCAGAGGCTTGAGATGTTTGCTCAGGATCAGCGACGTACCCTGGGGAAGGTTCCACCACGAGGTCTGGCATTCCAGGAGACGTCCCAACCTTTGGAGTGGCTGGGACCTCAGGATCCAGAATAAAGAGCTCATCGTGAGCCACCTCCGTCACAAAGTGGAGGTGCTCCTGAGGAGAGAAGAGATAGGGTTAATATTGAGAGAAAGTTGATGATTAATTCTTTTAATTTGTGAACTGAACCAGATAACTTCCATCCAGTGTCAGGCTTGCAACGTTCGCTCCCTTGTACCTGTTCAATGTGTCACAGGTAAACGCAGCAGCTTTAGCACTGCCCGCTCGTTGCAACAGGGCTGGTCTTTTATCCGTGAGCAACAGGGTAGCCTTCTGCATCAAATGCAGGACAGGAATAAACTTTATAAATATTAACTATATAATAGCTTTACAAAACTGTACTTGGAACATTCAATGCAATTCTGGTTACCCCATTACAGAGGGATGCGGATGCTTTGGAAAGACACAAAAGAGGTTTCCCTGGATGCTGCCTGGGTTAGAGGTCATGAGGTACAAGAAGAGGTTGGACAAATTGGGGATGTTTTTTTCTGGAGTGTCAAAGACTTTAAATTATAAAAGGCATAGATAGGTTAACAGTCAGAATCTTCTTTCCAGGGTAAAAATGTTAAACACGAGAGCACAAGCATTCAACATCCTCGTCCATCTTCTCTGCACCCACTTCAACTTGATGACATCTTTCCTCTAGCACGGAGACCAAAGTTGAACACAGTACATCAAATGGGGCCTCACTCACGTCTTGTCCAATTGACCTCCCAACTTCTATACTCAATATTCTGACAGATGAAGGCCAATGTGCCGAAAGCTTTCCTCACTGCCTGTTGTACGTATGTTCCAACGTTCAATGACTGATGCACTGTGACTTTGATGAGTCATGTTGGCCCACACTCCTACTGTTGACCCCTGTTGCAACCTCTGTTTAAAGCAGTCTTCTGCCTTCCATAAGCAGGGAGCACGGTGACCTAGCAAGTCTTTCCAATGCTGAGTCATCCAACAAGAAGTCAATACATTTGGGGAAGTCATCAGTGTGTTCACTGTCCATGGTCGGCTCCACAGCCTTCCACATGCATATCTACAAGGACCCTTTACCAGAGGAGTGGGAACCAAGTCCACTGCACGGTTCAACAAGTCAGGAGCCCAGAGTGAAGAGATTCACAATCACACAGAGCAGAAATAGTTTGGGGATTCTGCCTTCTGAGATCCTTCCAATTCTCCCACCTAAACCTACCCAACACCAATCTACAACCAAACTGGCAGGGAATTAACCTCCATTTCTCCCACATCACTTCATTGCTTTACACCATCTTTAAGATTCACCGCTTTGTCTAAGATGAAAACATTTCTCCTCCTTTTTCTATACCACTCCGATGTTTTCAGGAAAAGAAGTGAAACTTGTTTTAATTTAATTTTTAATTTGGTCAGATTGCTTGGGATGATAAAGATTCACATTATCCTACCTGGGCTCTGTCAATGCGGTAGAATCGATCCAAAGACATTGCTGTGGAGAGAAAGGCACCATAAGTTAGGCTGAGCATCAAAGGTAAAATCAATCTTACTCTGAGAGAACAGTGGAACTTTATAGTGCACAACCATCAGAAACCATCAAAACATCCAGCCATGGGAAAACATCACCATTAAAATGCACAACCACCAAAACATCCAGCCATGGGAAAACAACCATTAAAATGCATGACCATCAGAAACCATCAAAACATCCAGCCATGGGAAAACATCACCATTAAAATGCACAACCACCAAAACATCCAGCCATGGGAAAACATCACCATTAAAATGCACAACCACCAAAACATCCAGCCATGGGAAAACAACCATTAAAATGCATGACCATCAGAAACCATCAAAACATCCAGCCATGGGAAAACATCACCATTAAAATGCACAACCACCAAAACATCCAGCCATGGGAAAACAACCATTAAAATGCATGACCATCAGAAACCACCAAAACATCCAGCCATGGGAAAACAACCATTAAAATGCATGACCATCAGAAACCATCAAAACATCCAGCCATGGGAAAACATCACCATTAAAATTTATCTATCCTTTCATATTTATTTTTGTTTCTCTCGTGTGGTAATTTAATTTATACTTATTGTTTATTGGTGCATTTTACGTACCAATATGTAGCAAGAATTTCACTGCATCTGTCCATTAGACTTGTGTATATGACAATAAACTCCCATCATCACTAACTGTCAAGGAACCAATGTAAAACATCACTTGACGTTTCCAGTAAACATGAGTTAAAGTCCTTATGACATCATCATGCATTGCAGATGAAGGCTGCGGTCACTGCAGACTTGGGGGAAGCGAAGGACTGGTACAGGACACCAGAAAATGGGGGAACAACCCCACCCCACTGTCTGAGAAGGAGAAGCAGCGGTGACGACCCACGGGATGGAGACCACAGCAGCAGACCAATGAGGGGTTCTGCCGCTGAATGAACCACACAGGCGGCAGTCTGCTGGTGGTGACTCGAGGCGAAGAACTCACGGAGACTGGAGGCTGCTGTAAACTGTGGTCAAGGGACTCGCACCAGGCTGCGGACTTCTGGAGGCTGGTTCAAAACTGACTGTAGGGGTACCAGGAATCGGAACTGGGGTGAGTGAGGGCACCGAGGATGCTGAAGGGTTCCAGATTGTATCGGAGGTTGGGATCTGGAGCTCGGGTTGCCAGTTGTTTGGACTGGACTCTGTGTGGCTGCAGAGACTGTGGAATCACTGTAGGTGAATCTATGGACACTCAGTGACTCGGGGGGAGACTCTCTTTTGCTTCTCTTTCTCTGACTATAAGAGGCCCTTCAGGCAATTTCTGCCGATGGCGAATCTGTCCGTCTTACAGCAGACAAAAGGCAATTTCGTGTAATATGACACTTTTTATTACATGACAATAGATTGAATCTTGAGTCAAGTTGTGGCAGGTTCATGCACTGGAGTCAAGGTTGTGTGGAGTGCTTGCTTCCTCAACTGGCTACCTAGTCAGGACGTGTTGAGTTTCTCCCAGTGTTTGGAGATCATTGGTCAGTACAGAGTGTTGATTCAATAAATGCCTTTGCTTGAAGCTAATAGTGCCTCATCACAGCAGTGTTTGAGATGCAAATGTTCTTGTGGGGAAAACAGTCAAAGGGACAATCCTGATATTGCAATGTGCATGGATGCTGGAAGACAGAGTTGGATATGGTACATCAGTGTTCTAGGTATTTAATGTTGAAGGTAACCCTAAGCCTTAGGAACACATAAATTCTGAAACAACTCAACATCAAAATACTTTAGACACTCACAATGCCAGTTCAGAGGTAACACGCAACTTATTTTCAATCTGTAGACTGAAGGGGAGGTCCCTGATGTGTACTAATGTGTGCAACCGCTCTCAGTGTGTGGTGATATGTTTTCCTCCTTTGTATATAGTCATCATATATTTGTATATAATCCGTTATATATGTGGAGGTGGCCTGCCCACGGATGACTCATTCCCTATGACTCCTTCCCCATGGTCCTGGGCCATAAAGGTTGAGCCACCTTTCCCTTGCCGCCATTCCTATCCTGGGATCCGGGCCAGCAAGGTTCTTCTGTGTATTAAAGCCTATCATTCCTTCAGATTGTCTCTGTGGTTACTGGTAGTGCCCAACACAGTGATAATGCAATTGGAGACAGATCCAATTGCAAAACTGTAACGTCTCTCCTGACGGACATGTGAAGCTACTCACAATCAAGGAAGCACCATTTGGAAGAAAGGTTCTGGGAAGACAACACCTGTCGCTGGGAAGACTCGCTGTCCTGCAAATGAAGAACATAATACATGTCCAAAGAATCCAGGAGGTGCAACGAAGGAGCAGTTCGCTCAGGTTCTGCTGTACACCCCAGCAGAATCCGCATCCATTCCAAGTGCTGCCTCACTGAACCTGCCCCAGTGGGGAGTGGGAGAGGGGTGCAGCTATTTTCTCCCATCTGACCTGGTGCAGATACTCCAGCTTTCCATCAGGTAGCTCTCACTGGCAGTCTGCTCCATAATACCTAGACTGAGAAACACTGCATGGATGGGCTCAAAAAGAAAAATGCAACATGCCCACCAACTTGAAGGCCAAAATGAAAAGGGAGTATTTGGGAGTGCCCTACAGCTTCAACACCCACCCCCCCCCCCCTCCCCGGGCCCCTCCACTTCACACCCCCAACCCCCTTTACTTTACAGTGATGACTGGCTCACAAACCACATTCCCAATCACTTGAATGAGTCACCATTTCCAAGCCCCAGAGAAGTGTGGGTGAATAATTTAGTTACTTTATTTCACATTAATGATTTTAAAATAATTTCTGGTACTTTAATGTGCAAGTGCCTTTTTAAAGGCAATGCAGGTGTCCCCTGGTAATATTATTTTCTGACAGGATACTCCTGTGGAGAATGGTCTCAAGGGAAAGACAACATCCAAATGAGTTATCTGGAGAGGGTGAACAGGCTGAGACTTTACTCCCAGAGTGAAGGTGGCCAAAAGGGACCATAACGAGATTTGTACATCATGAGGTGCACAGAACGGGTGGATGGTCACGGCCCTTTTTCCCCAGGGTAGAGGAGTATAAAACTGGATGGCATATGAGGGGCGAAAGTTAAAGGATACCTGAAAGATGAGTTTCTTCATGGAAGGAAACACTTGCATAGTGTTCTGGATTGATTTGTTCCACTGAGACAGAATAAGATGGTATGATAAAGGAACCGTGGTTGACAGCAGAGGTGAGAGAGCTAGTTAAGGAGAAAAAGAAAGCTCACAGAAGGTTTAGGAAACAAAAAAAAAGGGCAGACTCATGAAAATGATATGGTAGCCAGGAAGAAACTTAAGAAAGGACTTAGGAGAGCTAGAAGAGGGCATGAGAAGGCCTTAGCAAGAAGGATTAAGGAAAACCCTAAGGTGTTCTGATGGTTACGTGAAGAATAGAAGGATGATGAGAGTGAGGGTAGGGACAATTAAGGATAAAGGAGGCAACATGTGCCTGGAGAAGGCAGAGGAGGTCCTAAATGCATACTTTGCTTCAGTGTTCACCAGAGAGATGGACCTTGGTCAATGTGAGGTCAGTGTCAAACAAGCTTATGTACTAGAATATATTGAAGTTAAGAGGCTGGATCCTTTTTTTAAAAAAAAAATGAGGATTAATAAGTTTCTGGGACCTGATGAAATAAACTCCAGGTTATTACAGGAAGCAAGGGAAGAGATTGCTGGGGCTTTGACCATAAGGGAGGTACCAGAGGATTGGAGAATGGAAAGTGTGGTCCATTTGTTTAAAAATAACAGGGAGAATCCTGGGATTTATGGATCAGTGAGTCTTATGCCAGAGGTGGGCAAACTATTGGAGAGATTCTTAGGGCAGGATTTAAAAGCATTTAGAGAGGCCTGGTCTTAGGGATAGTCAGCATGGCTTTGTGAGCGTAGGTTGTACCTCATGAGCCTAATTTGAATTTTTTTTGAGGAAAAAAGGAAATTGATAATGGTAGGATAGTAGATGTGGTGTATATGCATTTTAGTAAATAATTTGACAAGGTCCTCAAGATGTAGATGAAATGCATTCTGCCTGGAGGTCGGTGACGAGTGGAGTTCCGCAGGAATTTGTTCTGTGACCCCATCTCTTCATGATTTTTATAAATGACCTGGATGAAGAAGTAGAGGAATGGGGCAGTAATTTTGCAAATGACGCAAAGGTTGGAGGTGTGGATGGTGTAGAAAGTTAATGTAAGTTACAAAATTATATAGATATGTTGCAGAGTTGGGCAGAAAAGTGGCAGATGAAGTTCAATCCAGGTAAGTGTGAAGTGATTCGTTTTGGAAGGTCAAACTTGAAGGCTGAGTAAAGGATTAATGGAGGATTCTTAACCGCGTGGAGGAACAGAGGGACCTTGGGGTCCAAATCCATGGACTGCTGCGCGGGTTTATAGGGTAGTTAAGAAGGCTTATGGTACGATAGCCTTCATTAGTAAGGGGATTGAGTTCAACAGTCATGAGGTAATGTTGCAGCTCTATAAAACACTGTTGAAACCACACTTCAAATATTGTGCTCTGTTCTGGTCACCTCATTACAGGAAGGATGTGGAAGCTATGGAGAGGGTGCAGAGGAGATGTACCAGGATGT
This sequence comes from Narcine bancroftii, assembly GCF_036971445.1. NCBI lineage: Eukaryota > Metazoa > Chordata > Chondrichthyes > Torpediniformes > Narcinidae > Narcine > Narcine bancroftii. Next base: position 67,141,980 of record NC_091479.1, on the reverse strand, counting down.
AGAGACATAGAAAAGACGTAGATGGGCATCTGGAGGCAAGAAAAATAAGAGGATTATGGGTGTTATGTAGGGAAGATTGAGTTTGTTTAGTAGGTTTTTATAGGTTGGCATAATGTGGGTCAAAGGGCTTGTACTATGCTGTAATGTTCTATATTCTAAGTGGAACAAGCTAGCACAGGAAGTGGAAGAGGCAGGGACAATTATGTTTAGAAGGCATTTGAACAGATGCATGGATAGAATGGGTGTAGATGGACACAGGCTGAATGTGGACAACTGGGATTAGCAGAGATAGACATCAGTGTGCATGGAGGAGATGGACCAAAAGGGCCCATTTCTGTGCCATACAATTCCATTTTCCATAAATTAATCTACTTTTAAATATCGCCATGAAGGAGGCCCTTCAGCCCACCATGGCCATGCTGACCAAGTTCTCATCAGAATCTAACAGACATTTAAGAGCTTCTTGATTACTCGGCTGCACTCCACACCTGAAGGGGGCAGTGTGGGCAGACAGCGTGTGTGCAGAGCTCGGGCATGAGGCCAGCTGGAGGGCGATTTGCTCCACAAGTTCTCTGTGCCAGCCGTGAACCAAAATAATGGCAGTGAATGCTGAGAGCACCCAGCAGGCAGGAGAGAGGAACATAGAAGTCACTTGAATCTGGCGAAGGACTATTGGTTTGAGACATTAACTGTTCCTCCCTCCACACACGCTGCCTGATCAGCTTCAAATACCCAGCATATTCTTTTAATTTCAGAATTTTGATTATATGTAAGCTATTGGAAGTTCACCAGTACATAATCCATCCAGCAGCCAAAAAATGTCGCTCGGAGACATTCGTACCTGGTAATAAATCTGATGTCCATCTGACATTAATGGATAAAAGTCCTGGGAGAAAAGATAAACAGCAGTGATGATAAAATATTATTTTAGCATTTGGCAAACTACCATCCCGGAAGCAATTTGGGTCTGAATTTTGAGACCATTAATGACGTAATAATGATCTGATTACAAACATGGTGTCAAGTCATGATTCAAAATTCCCCCCTCAGCACATGACTGGCAGCCTGGAGGTAAAGACGCTGCTTCCTTTTGGGTGGTAGCCCAGTTAACCAGGCCAAGGTGATTTCTGATTTGGCTTGGAATCATTGGTAACAACCATGGTTAAAGGGGAAAAGCACCATCAAGGACCAAACACCTCGATCCTTTCACAGAGGATACTCTTGTTATATTTCTTACAGCTAAAGCAAGAGGGAATCTAATACTCTCCAATAAGCAGGAACTTGTTGGGGAGGAGTTTCCTACCTCCTGCAGCCGGTCAATATACTTGCGACACGTCTCCAGGTCACAGTCTCCGTGGATGACAATAATACCCAGTGGAATGGCTAAAGGAAGACAAAAACAGCAGACAGGTCATCATATCCTCTGGATTCCCTAAACCTTGGCAAAGGTATACCCTGAAATGAATGTCGATAGAGTTACTCTCATTGAAACAACAGGTCACATCCTCAACGTGTGAGTGTGCTCACTGATCAGTGGTTGACTTGGCAATGCTCCACTCATTCATTGTCAAATAGTGGGCAAGTTGTCAACTAATCATGTGCAATGCACAAAAGTGCTGCAGAAACTCAGCAGATCGTGTAGCATCCACAGGAAGTAAAAGGGTCGGGGAAGAAGGAACTGCCGAATTGAGCCCTCCTGCAAATTGGAGGAACAGCACCTTGTCGTTCCATCTCGGCAGTATTTTAACAAGATGGCACGAATGTCGACCTCTAATTTCTGTTAAACCCCCCTCCCTGGGCTCTCCGTTCCCCTCTGTCTTCTTTCCTTCAACACCCCGCCTCCTTTCCCTTCCTCCTCCTGAGAGCCACCCTCCACTTCACAATTTCCATCCTCCCATCTGTTGGCCTGTGTTCCTCCCCTTTCCCCTTTCTCCCCCTCCCCCCCCCCCCCACCTTCTTATTCAGGCATCTACCTGTTTCTCCAGACTCCTGATAAAAAGCCCAGACCCAAAACGTCGACCGCCTTGACTTCCTCTGGATGCTGCGTGACCTGAGTTTCTCCAGCAAGTTGCACTCGGCCCCAGCATCTGCACATGTTCTTGTTTCATTATCACTCAATCTCCATCATCACTGAGAATCCAACCACGAAGCAGGTCAACGCCATGCTTGGTAGTCACATTTACAACATTATTGCTCGTTGTGGTGAGCAGACAGAATCCAGAACCAAGGGTTAGTCTCAGGGTAAGACATGGGTTGTTTTGGACTGAAATGAGGAGAAACCCCCTCACCTCTGAGGGTGGGGGTGAGCCTTTGGAAATTCTCTACTCTGTCAGCTCTGTCATCGACTTAATTCCAAACAGATTTCTGGGCGTGAGGGGAGAGGAGGGCAGAGTGGTACGGAGTACAGTACAACATTTGCCAAGATGTTGATGGTTCAAAGGGCTGGATGGACTTTTTCTGCTTCCAATGTTGATGTTCTGTTCAATCACTGATGATGAGAGGCGTAGACAGAGTAGAAAGCCAACACCTTTACCCAGGGCAGCAATGGCCGATACCAGAGGACCCCACTTTAAGTGAGTGGGGGAACATTTAAGGGAGAAGTTAGAGGGTTTTTTTTTTTCATTTTTGTTTTACACAGAGGAATATATTGCCAGAGGTGGTAGTGGAGGCTGGAATAAAAGGAAGATTTAAAATATTCTTAGGCAGGATCAGGGATGGAAAAAAAACAGAGGGTTATGGGTGTGAGGTAGGGAAGGGTTACATTGATGTGAAGTAAGTTTATTTTGGTCGGCACAACATCGTGGGTCACAGGGCCTGTACTCTGATGTTCTATGTTCCAGGATCACACAGGGTCTCGGCCATTCCGTGTCCCTGTGGGTATCCTCTGTCTCTGAGTAAGACAGCAACCAGCACAGTACTACCATCGTCACTCACATGTCTCTTGCAGACTGAGCTTGTTGTATTGCATGCTCTCGTAGTCCTGGACACTGATCCTGTTCACCCGCATTCTCAGCCGACCAGTGACGGTGTGTGGGCTGGAAAACAGTCCAAAGGAAAGAATGAAATCTTGTGGCTGACTGAACTTACCACTCCGGAGATGGTCAGAGGCTTCCAGATAATCATTTATTCATTTTAATGATAGCACGGTAGAAGGCCATCCTGGCTCATGAAACAAGTGCCGTCCAATTACACCCAATTAACCTACCAATCCCATACCTTTTGGATGGTGGTAGGAAAGCAGAGCATTCGGATGAAACCCAAGTAGTCACGGGGAGCAGGTACAGACCCCTGATTCAAACCCACTGTGGCAACCCTGTTTTACTTTGGTGCAAATACCCAATGAGCAATTCTAGTGAAGTACTTGAGCATATATTTATGTCCATTCCCTTGAAGTGCAACCTTCTGAAAGCTAAGAGATCTAGAGTTTGCGAGGTACAATTTAAGCTTGAGGCCTTTATTGCCTGCTGACATTTCTTTAACTGCTGGCAATGTCCATTCCTACAAGAAGGTTGGCCACATTCTCTACCCTGGAATCTGGAGCCACACAAACTCTGCTGGAGGGACTCAGGAGATTGAGAAGCATCAGTAGGAGAGAAAGAATGGTTGCCGTTTCAGGCCCGAGGCCAAGCAACCTACTTGTCTCCCACTGACGCTTCTCGACCCCCTGAGACCCCTCAGCTGGGTGTGTCCTCTGCTGCCCACCTTATCCACTTGGGTTCTTTGCTCAGTTCAATCTGGCGGCAGAATGCTCGGACCTCTTTGCTTGTCCTTGTGGTCTTCCCTTCAACTTCCCTCTAGCAGCAGAACAGGGCACATCTTCTGTATCCACTGTATTTGTGATGCATTATGGTGTGCGGGTGAGAGAGCGCGCGCGCGCTTGTACGTGATGTACAAACTATTAGCTACAGAGGGCAGAATGGAGCAGAAACAACAACAAATGAGAATGAAAGGTGTGCCGAGAAGGATCATTACTTACAGCGTGAAGCTATCAGGGGGAGCAGAGACACGCCGAAGATCAGCGTGCTGAACCTTGCGGATGCTGTACGAACCAGCACATCCCCCCAACAAGAGCCAAGCACAATATGGATTTGGGAGGAGAGAGAAACATACCACATTTAGACTGGGCAGAAAACAGGGGCAAGTCAATCATATGGCATCCATAAGCATCAATGAACAATACATAAAAAGAGCTCAGGCCAGGAGAAGGGCGAGTTTCAAACAAGGGAGAATATTGACATCAGGCGTGGAACTCACAGGGTTGGAGAGAGCAGTGTTTTCCACGACATCACCCACTTAATGGAAAGAATCTGACCAGGGATATAGCCGATGATGTTCCCAATCCCACTGGTCTCCGAGCAGGTAGTTGTTTACCCTTATGATCATTCCTCATTCCTGAGCTTCTGCTGTGTTGGTTAAGTGCAATTTTGACCAGAATTTCTGACATTTTGGTTCCTTTTTGGTTTCCCTTGGCTCACACATCATGGATTGCATCAAAAGGACTGTCTGGATTATCGTGAGTCTGACTGTGTGAAAAAGGTACCCCTCAGGTCCCTTTAAAATATTTCCCCTCTCACCTTAAATCTATGGCCTATAGTTTTAGATTCCACCCCCCCCCCCCTCCCCACCCCACCAATGGTAGGAAAATGAGCTTTCTTTATCTTGGTTTCCTCTCTGCCTTGCAGAACCACTCCAAAGTGCACTGTGCTATTAAAACAGTGTGCAACCTACAGAATGCATATTTGTTTTAATCTGCTGGCCCATGAAACCCATGCCACCCAATTAACCTACCAAACCCCACTCATTTTTGGAGGGTGAGAGGAAACCTACACAGGTCACGGGGAGACCTTACAAACTCCTTACAAGCAGCGATAGATACGAACCCAGGTCACTGGTGCTGTAATAGCATTTCTATTACTCCCAGTCCATTACCCTGAGGGCCTGCCTACCTCTGTTTTCTTAATTTATTCTAAATCTAAGCCTTCATCTAATTTAACAGTTCATTTTGATAATTAAAATCAGTTAAATGTGATTGAGGACCATCATTTTCAGGAACCAAGATTCATTAAATGAGCTCATTTTTTTATTGCATCGACCACCCAGTGAGTTTTTGGTAACCTCAGTCCTTGGGAGTTCACATATCTGTAATCTCAGTGAATCCTCCTCACCTCTGATCTCTTTGATGAGTTAAACAGCAATTGTTTTCTTTATTTATCACTTAACTTTGATATATTAGATAATGTAAAAATCTCTGTTGACCTATTTAGCTTCTTACATCACCAGCAGGCATCCTGGTGTCCTGTATAAATAACAATTCCTTTTCTGACTTTGAGTAGGTACATATTTATTTTCTACATTTGCCATCATGTTCTGTGTTTCCATTTTTGATTCTACATTCTCCTCATTGGTTCCCAGGAGGGTTTAAATATTGTTGTGAATCAAGTTATCTGTCATTCGAGCAATATTTACTTTCCAAAAGAAATTTGACCCAATTTGCAGATTTTACTAGCGTTGCGAGCCGGGGGTACCAAGAGATAACTGGAGCCACAAGAGTCTTGGCGCGGAGCAGCATGAAGAGGACTCACTCGTTCAGCAGCGGCATGGACGTCCGCCTCTTGCATTTCTGCACCATGTTGGCCTGGTTCCTAAGCGAGATATGGATGACCGAGGGGCTCAGTCTGCAGGGTTCTCCATCTACCTGCATGGGGATGGTCTTGTAAGTGGTGAGGATCACCTCTCGGCACTGGTGCAGTCGTTCGCCGTGACCCCCGACTTGAAGAGCGGCCTGGGTGAAGCAGGAGACCAAAGTTATTGCTGCCTCCAGGTCTGGACCTACGCTCTTCCCCAGAGGAGCATATGATGCACAGGATCTTCCAGGGGTGAGATACTTGGGAACTTTGGGGAAGGTTTTCTTGACAACACCAGAAATAAATTATGTTGGATTCAAGAAAAATACATTCAGCAATCTGATCAGCAAATCTCAATGTGGAAAATTGACTTAAATCTGTTATTTTGCACGCTGAGGTAACAACCTCTCTCTCAACACCAGTCAGGTGAAGGAAGAGATCACCAGCTTGAGGTGAGAGAGCAGAGACCATATCATTATTCACATCAGTGGTGCTGAAGTGGAAAGACTGGATAGCTTTGGAGTAAGCATTTCCATAGCCCTGACCCAGAACCAACCGTGTTGACATGATGGTCAAGAAAGGGCACTAAACTTTTCTGAAAGCTAAGGAAATTCAGCATGTCCCCAACCCTGATCCTCAACAAGTGCATAATTGAAAGCAGTCAAAACAGCACAGTGTGGTACAGGAGCTGCTCCACTCAAGATCAGAAGAAGCTGTAGAAGGTGGTGAATGCAGCTCAGAGCATCACGCAGTCTTCCCTCCCCTCCATGGCTCCATCTATATCTCCTGCTGCCTTGGAAAGGCAGCCAACGTACTGAAGGACCCATCCCACCCCCCCACCCCCCTCCCCAAACCCGGCATTCATTTATCCCTCTTCCCATCGGAGAGAAGAGTCAATAATGCAAATTCACACACCAGGTTTAAAGACAGTTTCTGCCCTGAGCCATCAGGCTGCTGAATGAACCCCACAACAGTGCTCTCGTGCTGCCCTTGCTTTAAGATCATTGTTTTTTTTCCCCCCCCCAATGGAACTAAACTCTTTAATTGAGTTTTTGCCCTTCTACTTTATACGGTTGTATGCATGTTGGAGTTAACCGATTAGACTGCTCACAGTCCCTTCTCACTGTCCCAGGTGTAATGTGATGCAAATCAAAATGATTGGGTTAGTGCATCATGTATGCTTGGGAAGAATAGGTACCATCAGACTGGATTCCCAGAGATCTCCACCAGCAAGGGCATCCTCCACTTAGACTTGGACTGGTGGTAGTATATCAACCGGGATTGGCTGCCACCGACAGATTGCCTGACACAAATAACGTGGCCATCAGGTGAACTGGACAAACTGGGACTTCCCTCAGCCAATCTTTGGGTCCTACTCAAGTGTCACAAGAAGACTGAGGCATTGAAGCAATAAAAAAAACATTGGTGAGAAATGCTTGGTACAGATGCTAAAACACTCAGAGCAAGGGCTGTAGTTTGAAAATGTTTAGGATTGAGATGACGAGACATTTCTCCATTTATAGATAATTGTGCATATTGAATTACTGAACACATTTAAAACTGGCATGGACACAAAAAGAGGCGCAAATCAGGTGCAAGGGACAAAATAAGATGGAGGATCAGATGTGACACTGAAATGACGAGCCATTGTTGAGCCAACAATTCTGATCCAGTTCGATGTTGTGGATCTCCACCCTCGTGCCACTCTAAGAATTGGAAGGTTCAACAACGAGCCGTGCTGGACTCAGAATTGAATAAAAAGTGGCCACATGTACCAAATGGTGGTGGACACAGAGGAATCAATCTTCAGAATACAAAGAAATACAAGACACAAGGAGTTACACAAAGCGCTGGAGAAACTCAGTGTGTCACGCGGTATGCAAAAGGCAGTCAACATTTCGGGCCTGAGCCTTTTGGCGATATTGTTTACCAAGAACACGAGAAGATAGCAGCAGGAGTAGCCCCTCAGATTTTTCCTGCCCTGCCACGGCTGATCTAAGCTGGCTTCAACTCCTCTTCTGTGGCAGCTCCCCTTAACCCACAAGGGACACAGGAGGCAGTGGATGCTGGGATCTGGAGCAAAAAAGGAGTTGCTTGAGGAACTCAATGGTCAGGCAGCATCCGTGGAGGGAAATGGAAGGTTGAAATCTTTCTTTAAGATGCATCACCCTCAATATTTCAAAGATGTATCTACCCTCATCTCAGGTATCTTTGATGGTGTGGCCTCCATTCCCTCAGGGGCGAGGTTTCCAGAGGTCCACCACCCTCAAAAATCTCTATACCCCTGAGCTTTACATTACCGGACCCTTACTTCATAGCTCCATCATCATGTCCATGGCTCTAGTGGAAACATCTCATCCTTTGCTGCCAAGCCCCTTAGGATCTTGCTCCTCATCCTTCTGAGCAACATAATGGGAAGTTTCAAACTTACCAGAGATGCCATGGTAAAGCCAATCACCTCTATGCAGCCATCATCGTGCCGCTGTGGCTCGAAGTCCCGATGATCTCCTGGGTTACCCCAAGGCATTGTGCCTGCACAGTACCTGCAACAGAAAGGCCCTACTTCAGGCTTTGTTACAACAGATAGCAATGCACAATGTCTGCCCTGCGGAACTTGCATCTGCCCCACATGAAATAGGAAGTGGGAGAGTCTTCGAGAGTGGACCTCCACTGAGAGAGGGGTCATAATGCAAGGTGCTACCTACACACTCTCTGGGCTGCCATCCTGAACTACAGGAATTCTCATCAGCGAGAAGGAGCGGGGGCAGCATCAAGGAGATGAGCGTTATGTCAACTTGGAAAATGGAAGAGAGCACAAGAATATAGCAATGGAACATGGAAATGAATAAATGTATTCCATTGGAAAAAATAACATATAATTTAAAAAATAAAGTCACAATGTTTGAACAAACTTGGGAACCATACATGGAACATATCAGAGAGAACTTGCCTACGACCTCCATCCCCTAAAATGAGAATGATAAGAAAATAAAATGACTAGATTCAGTGCGTAATAAAGAGATGGTGCATTTTTCTTGTTTATTTTCCTTTGTGTGAAGATATTGTTTTATGGTTTTATTGTATTGTATATTTTGAATATTTATGGGTTTTGGAGGGGGGTGGGTAGAGGGGAGGGAGGGAAAGGGCAGAAAAGACCACTGTGTAAATTTAATGAGAAACGTTTGTACATATTTTGGTTGATATGGTTCACAGTATGAACATTTTAAAAATATTTTAAAAAAAGGAGATGAGCATTATAGGCCTCCCGGGCCTCGAGAGAACTCGGGAGAAGACACCACCACACGGAGATCCATAGAAACAACAAAAGAGTTAAAGGCTAAAAAGTTAGCAAATAGAACACTGCAGACCACTCAGCACACAATGTTGCGCTGGTCTATGTAAACCTGCTCCATAATATTCTCATCTTTCTCCACCTCACACCCATAATCCTCTTTTTTTTTTACATACATATGCTTATCTAAGAAACTTCTGTTCGCCCTATCAGCCTCTACCATCACCCAGGCCAAGCATTTCAGGCACCCACCAGTCTCTGAGCAAAATACTCACCGCTGACATCTCCCCTCAACTTTCCTCCAAGCTTGCAGTTTATATTTCTTTACTCATACTGTCGTCTTCATGAATTACAAAATTTCCCCATTTCTGTTCAAAGTTTAGATTGAACTCAAGATAAAAATGATACCGAGTGTATAGTGGGTGGCGGTGACGGTTTCTTGCAGAGTATTAGATCTGGAGTATTGGAGATTGAATACATTGTCCTATTGTGATAGGATGGGATACTATCACCAATGTATATATTTACATATAGTAGTAGTGATTGGCTGAGAGCTGTAGCCATGCCCACTGACAGCTCATAAAGGGCTGCTCCTAACCAGACCCAGGTCAGTCTGGACTGGTCGACCTCGATGTACTACGCTCCAGTCTTTTGCTAATAATAGCCTTAGTTTGAGTCAACAAGTCTTTGAGTCATTCGACGCACTACACCTGTAACTGGAGATGTGAAGGTTGGATCATCCAAATCTCAGTCTGTGAGGGCTTTCTGGATGTCATGTCGTGGGTACCTCTCCTCATGTAGATCTGACATTGAGGATAGTTTACTTCTCTGATTTATGGGTTCTGAGGTGGTTTATGATCCCAGTGTAGACTCACCCACAAATATGGCAAGTAGTGGAGGATGGAGGAAGAAAAATTGGCGGATAGTTTGTGAGGAGCTCCAACCCACACAGAGCTTCTGCGTACTCCTGACGCATGGCCCCACGGTTCTCAAAACCATCCCAAATGAGTCTCCTTCTCAAAGATCCCCAGGAGCCAGTGATGATGTTGGATTTCTTGAAGGAATCTTTCAGTGCACCCTGGAATTTTTTCCCTCTGAATACTTGACAATCTCCTCCCATTGCATAGTTCAGAATGGTGTGTCTGTTTCGAGAGTCTGTTGTTATGCCTGAGAGAGGCAAGGCCATCTCAAGTAGTTAAGGCGTGTAACTACAGCCTCAGTAAATTGTCCCTAGTGTGTATGGATTTGAGAATGTGGGCACTAACAGAGGATTAGTGTCAACTTGGTGTTAGACTCCTAGGTGGTCAGTGGGCACTTCCTGGGTTGCATTCCTGACATCAGAGAGCTAAAACAGACACTATTGTGCGCTCTGTCACAGGAAGAGATGACCAGGTGGAGAGAGGAAAAGATTCAAAGACGTGTTCCAAGCTCCCAATGAACATTGTCACCACTCTTGAGAACCCCTGGCCCACAACTGCTCAAAGAGATGCTGAGAACCTTGTAAAGTTCAAGTTCATTTTTTATCATCTGACTGCATTTACAACTAGTCAAAACATGTTTCCAAAGACCACGATTCACACACAGCATATAACAATTACATATATACATAAAAATACAATTTTAAATATTTCAGAATAATTTACTCATTTCATTTCTAAGAGACCCATAGTTATGGGATACCGTTCACGTCCTTGCACTGGAGCAGTCAGAGGGCCGAGCATGAGTGGTGGAAGGAGTGGTGATCCAACACCATCACCCCCTGAACAATTCCTACATTGGCCTCATTAACTCCCCTCAGAGCCAGCCAATCAGAATGGAGCTGTCATCCTGGATCCTGCCTTGAATAGACCCTTCTCTTTCCAAATCTGGGATGGATATTTTCCAATGAATCGGAGTCTCCGAAGTGAAGAGATTATCTGGCAATTTTCAAACACCACAGCCTTGCCAAGACTTCTGCTACGCCTACACAAGGGTCTGGCTTGTGTTACTTTACAGGAAGATGGGGGTCTCTTCAATATCTTGCCCAATGGTCTCCAACAGGTCTGACCATTAGTGTGTGTGAAGCCTTCTACGCCAAGGGTGTGAAACCACAACAAAGCCCAACCTTTCCTGAACAAATGACAACCCTAAAGAATTCGGGAAAGAGCCCGATTTTCTGTCTAGTTCAAGAGCACAGAGGTCGGATTCCAGTTTCCCTGCAGTGATAAGTGAGATGACCCTACATTTCAGATACCCATCCAAACCCAAATCCCATGGGTAATCAAGATCACTCTCATGGGCCTCATTTTATCATATTTAGAAACTGATTTTTGGCACTCACCTGGGGATATTAAGGAAGACAATACACTGGAATTTCCAATCCTGGATTTTGGGCGTCAAATCAGTGCCGTCACACTGGGTTAAAGAAAAGTGAAGTTAATTCCTGGAGACTCCTGTAATCTTTGCATCATACACTTAGTGCCTGGAACATAATGTGAGTTAGTAGCGTGATGTTTTGACTGGAGGAAAAACCAGATCTAGGAGCTGCGAGTATAGCACAGTTACAAATAAATGAGGTTGGGTTCTCTGGAGATTTTTCTTTAACCATGGTAGGGTTAGAATATGGAACTCACTAGCACATGGAACAGTTGAGATGGTTGAGTTTGGAGGCAGCGGGATTTGGGGTCAGAGAGTCATCACACAGCATAGACCACGTTGGCACTCTGGTCTAGTCCTTTGCCTCCATTTGGTCCAGATCCTTCAAAACCCTTCCTATATAGAGATCTGCCCAAATGTCACGATTGTACCTGGTTTTACAGCTTCCTCTGGCAGCTTGGTCCAGATTGGATATGCTCTACCCTGATGTACAATTCACAAAAAGGCATCATGCACAGCATTTAAATAATTAGGAATTGAACAGAATGCTATATATTACCCAGGAAACTGAATTCAAAATTCAGCTGTGATGCTTCAGTCAGTAAGAGCACTGGTGAGCCATCTGGGGTACTGCACACGGCTTCGGTCATCTTACAGTATTTAAGGTAGAATGCCATTGTTTCGGAAAAAGGATAAGAAGGATGATGCCTGGAATGGCCAGGTTGTCTTGGGAGGAGAGATTGAACGTGCGAGGTCAGGCCGGTGAGAGGAAGACTTGATTCAAGCGTCTTAGATTATGAGGGTCCCTGATAGGGTAATGGAGAGCATGTTTCTTCCAGTGGGAAAATTAGGGGTCACTGTTTATGACACAGATGTTTGACTCGGTAGGTTGCAAATCTTTGGAATTCTCTTTTCTCCAAGGGAAGCAGAGCCTTTGTCTGAAGCAAAGTGAGATATTTGATAAAGCAAAAGGACGGGAGATACATCAGAATGCAGATCTGAGGTTACAGCTGGATCAGTCAAATATTAGAGGAATCTTGATGGGCCGAGTGGCCTACACCTGCTCCTAATTCATTTGTTTTTTTATTAAACAGATGGAACCTCACGTGTGTGGAATATAAAGATGTGTTGATGGTTTTAGTTGGAGAAGCTTGCGAGGAATTGTGAGGAATGGTCTAAGTGAGCTGATTTCTGCCATATCTATTATGTAATGAACATTATTTACCTACATCAACACACCTACACAAATACACCCTAATCATTTGCTAATTTTCATAATCTACAGCACCTACTCTCCATGCAGTACTTACCACGACCTGAATGTGTTTGGATAAATCTCGAGAACTTCTCTGCAGGAAGTCTGAAAAAGCGGTCTGCAAATGAACGCCACAAATATCAGTCAGCTCATCCCGTGGAAGATTCAATGCCTGCTTCTTTTTCGTTCGACGGTACATTTCTGTGATGGTTCAGCATTGAGACAGTGCCAAGCACCAACTGTTGTTCAGAGTATCAGTTGTCGTCAGAGTAGAATCCAGAGCCAATGCAAGAAGCACCAAGCAGATTCAGGCTTTGAGGATCTGACTCTTGTTTACGACACCTCACACACACTGAATGTTTCAGTCCCAATGCAAATTATTACTTGAGGAATAAAATTCTATTTTTTTTTCATTTACTATTACGAATAGGACAATCCTCAAAACTTTAAACTGTCACTTCAAAACTGGGTCGTCTTATGCAACGGGTCTAAAATCCAAACCTTGACAGTAAAGTCTCAACAACACTTTCGTCTTCCTGCCAGCTCCAACACAATGATATGCGTGTCCTGTTAGTTATCAACAAAGTCTCGGTGCTCCCCTGTGGGGTCCATCCGCCCAATCCGACTGCTGTCGGCTCTCTATGAGCTTTAAACTGCCTGTAACAGGATCCAATGATGGTTTATTTTTTAAAAATGCAAATAAAATTAAAACCTTTACAGGGTAATTTGGTATTCCCATACTGTGATTTGGTTTTAATTGCATCCACTGGCCATCGGGAGGTGTTAGATTTGGGGTCATCTTATACAAAGGGTATCATTCAAAACCTACATATTAGGTAGAAATTCCAGGCATCATCCTATACAGAGTCATCCTATATACAGTAATCAAAGTGTTGATCTACTATACTTCTGGAAAAACTAAGATACCACAATGTTGAGTTCAGTAACTTTCAGAAAATAGCCCTAAAAAAATATGAATTTATAAGACAAGCTACTTCCAACACCAAGCTAAAGAACTGATTAAAAAAAGTATCCAGGTGCAGAACACAAAAGTGCTGGAGAAACTTAGTAGGTCATGCAGCATTCAAAGGTAGTCAGTGTTTCCAGGTCTAAGCAGACAGGCTCAGGTTAAGGTTCGAGGTCAGTTTGTTGTCACCATTAGCACGGCGTGACCTGCTCCACACCCCCATCAGATCTGCACTTTGCAGTTTTGATTCCCTTTTGTTCGCATCTTTTCTCTCACTGCTCCCCATCTGCATTGACCGCTGCTCTCAAGCTCCATGACTATGTTCTCACCCAGACTCGTTTCCACAGCCATGCGTCTTTCCTGGCTACTTGCCTCCGCCACCATCTGGTGTTACGTGGATTTCAGCTGCGGTTGCAAGCTACCTAGTCCCTTATCATATCCAACCTTTTGTTGGTCTGGATTCCTCCCCCAATGTTTGAATTCTCAGACTTTCTGATATATCCGGCTTCTGCCTTTTCTGATTTTTCCTTGCAGAAGAGTTCAGGTCCAAAATACCTCTTATAGATGCTGAATAGACCAGCTGAGTTCCTCCAGCATTTTTACTATAATCACAGCATCTGCTGTGCCCCTATCCCATAGCTTTTACATATCGTTTACACAGGTTATTTTTAATTGCCTCCTTTAGCCATCAAGCACATTATTTAATCAACATCTTATCCCCATGGCAACCCACTCTCGCAAAAATATTCCGTTTATTCCACCCATTCCCTCACCCTGAACCAAATGGTTTTCTCTTTCCCAGTCCTGTTGAAGGGTCTCGGAGCTGAACCACCAACTCTGTTTCTCCTTCCAATGGGTGTAGCCTGCACAGCTGAGTATTTCCTGCACTTTCTGTCTTTATCTCAGATTGAGGTGATCGGCTAAATGACTTGAGCCAAAGTAGGGAAAGTTTTTGTTTTGCTTTTAGGTCTCATAGAGGTTGGACAAAATCATGAGTGGAATAGACTGGGAGAACGCAGAGAATCTTTTGCCCAGAGCAAGGGACTGGGTGACCAGATCACATGGATTTAAGGTGAGGGTTGAGAGATTTAATAGGAACTTAAATGATAATCTTTTTTTATATATAGTGATGGGTGGATGGAATGGGCTGCAGGAGAAGGTGGTTAAGGCAATATTTAAGAAACATTTGGACAGATGCAGGCAGGCGGGATGAGTATGGATGGGACATTTAGATCTTGGGGGGTGGTGAGGGAGGGGGGACATTTAGGTCAGCATGGGAAAGTTAGGCCAAAGGGGCCTGTTTCCGCTCTGTGTGACATGATGACCGCATCAGTGGAACCTCCTACTCGAGTACCCAGGAGCTGACGAAGAAAGTGCCCAAAATGTCGACCATTCTTTCTGTCCCGCTGATGGAGCACGACCCTTTGAGTTCCTCTAGCGGATTGTGTTTGGGTTGTTTCCACTGGAAGGTGAGACTAGACAAGAGTGGGGAGACTCAATTTAAGAAAGAGATGAGGAGGAACTTCTTCTCCCATAGAGGAATTCCTTGCCCAAGGAAATGGTGGAGGCTGTCCAATTGAATGGATTTAAGACACAGATAGATTTAAGATACAGGTAGTTTTTGAGTGTAGTAGGAAGGATATGGGAACAAGCATCAGGCACGATCTTAGTGAATGGTGGAGAGGACTCGATGGGTCATATGGCATACTCCTCGTATTTCTATGTACATACTGTCTGACGTTCCAAGGGACTTCACCAGCAATGGCCACAATGAACTCTCGCTACATACAGGCCCTGATAACACGAACTTAAAACTGTATTAACAGAGCACAAGATCTCACATCATCATTGCAGCAAAGAGCATGTTCCTTTATTCTCTGTTTATTCCAACACACTGTTAATGGGATCACAAGTAGTACCCAATGGACAGAAACTTGACTTTTCCCGGGAGGGTCTCTGTTACAACACTGCAACTTTTATATTTGCCAAAGCACAGAAATGCTGAAGGAACTGAGCCAGTCTTGCAGTGTTCATAGTGGGTAAAGATATGTTACCGACATTTCGGGCCTGACCCCATACCTTGAAGAAGGGCTCAGGTCCAAAATGTCGGCGAAATATCTTTTCCTCCTATTGGTGCTGCGAAACTGGCCGAGCTCCTCCAGCATTTCTACATTCACAGCATCTGAAGACTTTTGTGTTTTACATTTTATATTTGATACGTGTGGTGATATGCTTCCTCCATTTTATATAGTTGTGAGAGATGGGAAAATTGATCTAAAATTATGAACATGGAAGAAACTAAAGTTCATCAGTAAAATGGCTGTAACCAGTTCAAACAGGATAAGCTTGGGGCTTAGGATGCAGGAAAGCAGAGTCAGCACGATTAACATAAGAATCTTCTAGTCTTTGTGACAAGACCATAGGACTAAGATAAGGAATGGTAAGGTACAATAGAATGTAGGAAGTTGAGGTAGTCTGGATCAGATAAGGGTCTCCTAGCCCTGGACAGAAGTACCAAGTCATACATTTCTAATTAGCTAACCATACACAGATTTATACATATGAAATTAGCCAACCCTAGATAGAATGAGTCAACTCTGCATATCAAGAGACTGTAGCCCAGAGAATCAGGAAGGTGTGAATAAGGACAATGACATGATGGGGCACCCACAGGATACCCCCTGGTCCTCCAAGTGTACTGAAACTGCACGTAGGCAGGAAGGATTACCTATGCCAAACCCATCCAGGGGGGCAGAAGAATGTAAGGGGGAGGGCATTCTGATACTGAAATTGACTGTATAAAAGTTGGGTGAGCCCCAGTATGTGTGTGTATTCCCAGGGTAAGGGGAAGCACCCAACTTTGCATTGTTGTAGTAATAAATGTTCTTTGTTCTCAATTTTTGTCTCGAGCAATTTCTTTAAAGGTACTTTAATTTCTAACAAATGGGGGCTCGTCCGGGATCACACTCCCTCCACTGACAGAGTACCCCGACGACGAGAGTAGGTGCACCCCGGCTGATTCAGCTGGACTCACGGGCGACGGGTGGCTGGTCAGTGGAAGAAGCGAGTGATATCCGAGAAGAGGCATTGAGAACAAACGGCGGAAGGACGCGCGCTAGAGCAGTACTGCCAGAACTCGGTAAGAGTATTTTACTTGTTCCTAAGCATGGGAATAGCGGGCAGTAGAGATGAGAGTCCTGACACAGGACGTGACCACCAGATAGCTACGTACAGCCCGCTTGGGTTGATGTTATCTGAGTGGGGCACAGGAAAGACCCGTGGTAAAGAGAAACTGACGACGGTCAGGTATTTTACTTGTTTCTAAGCATGGGAATAACGGGCAGTAAAGAAGAGAGTCCTGACACAGGACGTGACCACCAGATAGCTACGTACAGCCCGCTTGGGTTGATGTTGTCTGAGTGGGGCACAGGAAAGACCCGTGGTAAAGACAAACTGACAATGGTCAGGTATTGTCGTATTGAATGGGTTAAATACCCGGTTAAAGGGAGCTCCGTGTACTGGCCAAAATTCGGATCCGAGGATGAATGGATGTGTAAAGCTTTGAACCTATGGCTCTATCAAAACCAGAAAGACAATGTTGAGAGCAGGGAATGTGCAGCCTGCTGGCTCAAGGGATCCATTGAACAGCTGGTTTTGAATGAGAAAGAATTCAGGGATAAGAGAGAGGAGGAACCTTTTGTCCCTGAATCACAGGGTTGGGATGTGTTACATTCCCTCCCTCCACCTTATGTTCCTCCTATGCCGGCTCCTATCTTTCCTTCCCCTCCTATGACCTACCCTTCTGCACCTTCCCCACCTCCCCCACCACTAGAGAAGAGAGAAGAGAGCAGGAGTGGTATGATAACTTGCTCACAAAGCACTCGATTACCACCTCTGTTGACAGGAGAGAGAGGTAACTTTAATTCAGAACAGCGTGAGACTCTTCAGGAAGAAAGGGCAGAACCCTTTGATTCATTTCCCAGGGAGCAGGAACCCAGACCTAATAAGCTAAGAAACCAATTGGATGAGACCACTGCGGGAAGTTCCCATGGGAGAGGGTCTCGGTTTCGTAAATGTGCCCCTGACCAGTACTGAAGTGCGTAACTTTAAGAAAGAACTGACCTCCCTGATAGAAGATCCCCAGGGATGTTCCGAACAGTTAAGACCAATTTTTGGGACCAAATATATATACAATATGGGGGTCTCGACATAGAATCCCCAGCAGGGGAACAATTGGTACTAACAGGTTTTGTTACCAACTCAGCCCCAGACATTAGGAGAAAATTACAAAAGACAGAAAATTGGCATGAGCAGGGAATAACCCAGCTTCTACAGATCACACAAAAAGCATTTGTCCAGACATCTGAGGATAAGCAGAAAGCAAAGGCTAACATTTTGATGCAAGCAGTTAAAGTAATAGTAGATGAGTAACATGGAAAAGGCAGGGACTGTGTGCCAGCTCCTGAATGTTGGGAGAAGTGCAGGGAGTGGGAGAGTAGAGACCAGAGATAATTTCATAAATCACGACTTCCCACTTCAGTCACTGACCAATATTGATTAAAATTCATGCTAAAAATTAAATGTCATAAATGATCGTTTTTCAATACTGTAGAATTAGCGAATTTAACTACCAGTTAATTCCAATTTATGAAATAAATTGTATTCAAATGTGATTTTGCACAGGGAGTACCTGAGAGTTGTGATGTTATAACATTTGCAGGGAGAAATGTTTGCGCAAATAGGGTGAGTTCTACACGTCTTATTTTAAGTGTATGTAAGATAAAGAAAGGATCTGATGTGTAAAGTGGCTGGATCAGCCAGTTGAAGGGGGAGTGTGCATGTCCCTTTAAGTGCACTGTGGCACTTGAAATTGAGGCTTCAGGCTCTTGTCTTGCAGTTAGAGGTATGGAGCCCTATCAACAGATTTAATACATTTCTTCTACACATTCAGCAGTCAAGGTCCGTGAGTTGAAAGATCACCCACCTCTGGAGAATAAAGATACCTCTGGGGATTCCTATGGGGATTCCTATAAGTTTAATCATTCATTTCTCTGGTGCATTTTCCTCTGGAGTGAAATTAATGCCTCAGCACAATTTCTCTGTATTGCCGCTGTTATTTAATTCATGATAACTTTCCCCCATTCATCAGGTTTATATTTAAATCCGGTAGTGCGGAAGTTACATTGTAAATAATCATGGAGGTAAACCCTGCGCAACTGGATTCAACTTAATGGAGAAATAAACCTGCGAACTGGTCTATGGTGCTGTGTGAGTACTGCAATAGGTGGAATATGATTTAAATTGGTGGCATAGTTCAGAACAATTGGGTGCATAAGAATAATATCATTAAGAACTCACAGATCTTGTACCAGATGCTATTCAGTACATCTTGACTTAAGGACTGGAGAAATTGGCATGTTAGAATGAGATTGGCATGGTACCAATATTTCTTGATTCAATAATGACTCCACAAGCTCCAGGATTCATGCAGCAGAACTTTTAAGTGGAATATAATAGAAACTAGCCTGTACTTAAATTATTGTGTGTGCAATCTTCATAAGAACATCTTTTAACTTTTTTTGGTGCCTGTTTTACAGACTGTTTTAAATAAGGCCAGCTCCTGTGAGCTGTGGCACAAGGCATTTTACTTAAGGCAGAACTAAAGGTTGAATATGTTTCAAGTTCTCTTGCAGGGGCTCTTGTGCTACAATGTCTGTTATGTACTCACTCTAACAAATTGGAGGGTTGTGCCCCATACAGACAAGCAGCTCCAACTGCATTTTAATAAGGTCTAACATATTCAAAACCCATGCAAATATGGTTTGTGTTTCATTTTACAATTTTTACACTAACACAAAGGAAAGTCAGATTGTTATTCATTTTATTAAAATCTAGTGATTGGTTATATGTAAAAGCATGGCAAGAGGATCAACTAAAACCTGCCTGGGATGGTCCCTTCTGTGTACTTTTAATTACAGACACCGCAGTAAGAACAAGAGAGAAAGGCTGGACCCACATTCAAAGAATTAAACCAGCTTCTGAACCACAACATCACGACACACAGATTCAAACCCCAACCTGGCGTGCAGTTCCTTATCCATCAGACCTGAAACTTACACTGCGCCGTGACAAAGTGCCGTAATGTTACAATTTTATTCGTTTTTTTAATGGTTTATTCAGTTTTGTGTATTTTATTGCTGTTTTCAATGAGCTTTACATTTATTGTGGTTTATTCAGTTTTTGTTGTATTTTATTGCTGTTTTCAATGAGCTTTACATTTATGGTGGTTTATTCAGTTATTGTTGTTTTTTTGCTGCTTTCAATGGGTTTTACTTTCATTGTTGTTTACTCATTTTTTGGAATATTGTTCGTTAATGTTTTAAGTCCCCCTGGAATAGGGGCAGCAGAGGTTACAATTGTGCTCCTTTAGAATGTAGACAGGGCATAGATTTAATGTATAGTCATAGTGGGATATGGGTTAACAAGGGATTCCAATACGGACCAGGGGAACTGAACAGCTTTCGTGGAGTACATCTAATTTGTATCTTAGCCTACACAGGTATTAAAGACAGGAGTTTTAAAGCGATAGCACAAAGGACATGGTGGGACAAAGACAGACAGAATGGTAGTCAGGATTGTACATGTAGCAGAGAGAGAGAGAGTTAATACATATGCTAATGTACACAGACAGGCTGCAACTCACAAGTTCAATGATACATATGCTAATGTTAGCAGACAAGCTGCAACACACAGTTAAATCACAAGAAACAATCCCCCCCCAGCTTGGTCACTTTTCATCACCCCGTGAAGGGGAGCACCAGTTTCCAACAACGTGAGCTGCTTGACACTTTAATATCAGGCTCCAAACAGCCTTCGGAGATCGGTAGCCCTAGGGTTCGAGGCTGAAGAGGACATCAGATACTAGCCACAATTCAACGGAACCGCCTGACTACTGCTACTCGTTCGCTGCTGAAGGCAGCGTTTCTCACAGACTTCGTCAGGACAATGCTTACAAAAGTCGGGTGGTTAAAAGACACTGCTTCAATGTTTCAACGTGAATCTGCCCATGCCCATGTTCAGACGTGGCAACTTCGGACTGATGTGGGATGGACTAGACTCTTTACTGAGAACTGGAGCCTGATACTCGTGTGAGAGATGGGAAAATTGATCTAAAATTATGAACATGGAAGAAACTAAAGTTCATCAGTAAAATGGCTGTAACCAGTTCAAACAGGATAAGCTTGGGGCTTAGGATGCAGGAAAGCAGAGTCAGCACGATTAACATAAGAATCTTCTAGTCTTTGTGACAAGACCATAGGACTAAGATAAGGAATGGTAAGGTACAATAGAATGTAGGAAGTTGAGGTAGTCTGGATCAGATAAGGGTCTCCTAGCCCTGGACAGAAGTACCAAGTCATACATTTCTAATTAGCTAACCATACACAGATTTATACATATGAAATTAGCCAACCCTAGATAGAATGAGTCAACTCTGCATATCAAGAGACTGTAGCCCCGAGAATCAGGAAGGTGTGAATAAGGACAATGACATGAAGGGACACCGATAGGATACCCCCCCTGGTTCTCCAAGTATACTGAAATTGCACGTAGGCAGGCAGGATTGCCTAATGCCAAACCTCTCCAGCAGGAGGCAGAAGAATGTAAGGGGGAGGGTATTCCTACACTGAAATCAACTGTATAAAAGTTGGGTGAGCCCCAGTGTGTGTGTGTATTCCCAGGGTAAGGGGAAGCACCCAACTTTGCATTGTTGTAGTAATAAATGTTCTTTGTTCTCAATTTTTGTCTCGAGCAATTTCTTTAAAGGTACTTTAATTTCTAACATAGTTATTTTTGATTACTGTATATATGGAGCTGGCCCGCCCACTGATGACTCCCCCCATGTGCTCTTGGGCCATAAAGGTCGAGCCACTTCACCCTTCCCGCCATTCCTAGACCTGGATCTGGGCCAGCAAGATTCTTCTGTATATTAAAGTCTATCGTTCCCTCAGCCTAGTCTTGGTGGTTACTGGTAGTGCCCAACAATATGACTTACCCCGGCATAAAACATCTTGTTCCTGAATCGACTGTTGAATCGTTCTGGATTTGCTTCTATAAAAACAGGGAAACTGGATTAGTATCTGATATACTGAAAGCTCTTAACAGTTCATCTCAATAAACATTGACAATTAAACTCAAAAGGAAGGAATATTTAAATCAGAGGTAAAACACAGGATTCTGTTGACACCGGTGGTTAAGTGAAAAAAACACACAAATGCTGTAGAAACTCAGCAGGCCTTTATGTAGCAACATTTTGGGCTTGAGCCCTTCATCAAGGTGTGGGGGAATATGAGAGATGTCCAAACAAAAGAGGGGAGGGAGGAGGGAGTGTGGGAGATGAGAGGGGGGAGGACTGCAGGGGAGGGGGAGTCTAGGCTAGGTGGAGAGAGAAAGGAAGTAGGAACTGGAATGACTAGTTAAAGGGGTGGGGGGCAGGGGAAGAAGGCAAGCTGATCAGTGGAATGCAGTGAACTCAATGATCATGCCCTGGGGTTGGAGGGTGCCCAGATGAAAAATGAGGCATTGTTCCTCCAATCTGCAGGTGGTCAGGATGGGGTTGTGTGAAAGGCCATGGACAGACATGTGAACTTGAGAGTGTGACTCAGAATTGAAACGATTGGCTATGGGGAGGTCGCTTTTGTTGCGGACGGAGAGGAGGTGCTGGGCGAAGCGATCTCCTAATCTGCGACCATTCCCTCCAATGTAGAGAAGGCCACAGAGTGTGCACCAGATGCAGAAAATGAGTTCTTTGGAGGTACAGGTGAAATGTTTCTAAACACCTGAAAGGTCTGTTTGGGACCTCGGACTGTGGTGAAGGAGGAGGTATGGGTACAGAGTTCATGAGATCTAGTTCATTGTCCTTTGTGGGGTGCGTAACCATGGCAACTGGCCGGCAAGCTGGATATTGGGGTCTGAGTGGATGGAGCAAGTAGTTGTGCACTCAAGCTTTTGAACTTTAAACATCCCGACTGTGGTGATATGTAATTACACCACAAGGTCACCAGGGTTCATCCCAGTGACCTTGTATATAAAGCAGTCCAGAGCTACAGTCTAGCCTTCCAGGTTTGTCTTACAGAGAGACAAGACCTCTTAGTGTACATATTAGTTTATTCTTCTTTGGCTTGGCTTCGCGGACGAAGATTTATGGAGGGGGTAAAAAGTCCACGTCAGCTGCAGGCTCGTTTGTGGCTGACAAGTCCGATGCGGGACAGGCAGACACGATTGCAGCGGTTGCAGGGGAAAATTGGTGGGTTGGGGTTGGGTGTTGGGTTTTTCCTCCTTTGCCTTTTGTCAGTGAGGTCGGCTCTGCGGTCTTCTTCAAAGGAGGTTGCTGCCCGCCAAACTGTGAGGCGCCAAGATGCACGGTTTGAGGCGATATCAGCCCACTGGCGGTGGTCAATGTGGCAGGCACCAAGAGATTTCTTTAGGCAGTCCTTGTACCTTTTCTTTGGTGCACCTCTGTCACGGTGGCCAGTGGAGAGCTCGCCATATAACACGATCTTGGGAAGGCGATGGTCCTCCATTCTGGAGACGTGACCCATCCAGCGCAGCTGGATCTTCAGCAGCGTGGACTCGATGCTGTCGACCTCTGCCATCTCGAGTACTTCGACGTTAGGGATGTAAGCGCTCCAATGGATGTTGAGGATGGAGCGGAGACAACGCTGGTGGAAGCGTTCTAGGAGCCGTAGGTGGTGCCGGTAGAGGACCCATGATTCGGAGCCGAACAGGAGTGTGGGTATGACAACGGCTCTGTATACGCTTATCTTTGTGAGGTTTTTCAGTTGGTTGTTTTTCCAGACTCTTTTGTGTAGTCTTCCAAAGGCGCTATTTGCACTGCTGGTGTGATTATTGTCAGTACACTGACATCCTGTAGCTTGCCTCAGCAGGACCCCAGCGATCAGATGAACATCGAAGCCACAGAGTGGCCTGGACCTGTAGACAGGTACTTGAACGAGGAGGGTAAAGAGAGATATGGAACTGTGGACGTCCAGTGGCATTCATGCAGGAAGGCAGGGATGTGATGTGTCGAGGCTCTATGCTGGGCTGGATCATGATTCTATGACAACTTCCCTTCCACCAACCTACTGCATTCTCCAACTAAACACGAGGCAACTACCTGCGTACACAGCGAGCACCCTCAATCTGCGGTTCCAAGCTCTCCAAGTAATCTGGATACCAAGAGAGGTCCAGAACATCTGCTGGTTGAGCTCAGTGCAAAGGACTGCATGAAATATTCATTTCTTAGCAAAACTTCCCCAACCACACACAATAAATAACTTGGATGAAGGGTGTTTGTTTGGACCAGAACATCCAACAGCCAGTTTAGAGACATGCTGGCATACAGAAGACAAGGTGGCTGAAGAGCTGTGATGTGAAAACTACTTGGTGAGTGGAGGAATTAATTCCTTGTCATCAAGTAACATTTATTAAACGCCACTCATATTATAGAGGTGATGACTTATTTGAATAGCATGTCTGAAACACGCCTCCCATTACAAAACTTTGCACTTTTGACTTCATCTTTGTATATTTTATTCCTCGCTGTATATTGTGAATTTGTGCTTTGTGTGCACATGTGAAATAATGTCATCGTATGAACTGATGCTAATTAGTGTATGTCTGACACGAGTGTTCAGGGGTACCTCTATGGCCATAAATGTCAACGTAGTGTATTTGTGTGTGGACATGCATATCTGCATGTGTGTATACACAAGTGCATATTGGCACAATTCAGACATCCTGATCCACGGGGTCACACCCCCTACGTCATAATCACAATACATCGACATTCATGGCCATACAGCTACACAAGAACACTTGACATACAGACATAGGTTTGCATGCCGAGATCAAGCCAAGCTCTGACACTAATGCACATGAACATACAAAACACAAGTACACAAGACATACTTGCCACTCTGCTAATAGTCAGGAGAAGTCACACTCCACAGCTCAATGGTTCAAATCTACATCCGAGAGACTGATGGTGGGAAATGTCCTTCAGATATGCTGTTCATCTGCCTATTTTGTATTTCATGTTATGTTTAAGTGTGCACATATATGTACGTAAACTTGTGTGTGCATGCATACATGCACATGAACGTAGTCCAAAATACATGCATATATGGTACTTGTGCATATGTAAATAAATATAGCACTTACCTCGAGACTCATGGAATTCAAGTGTCACATGGGCATCAAAGCCCAGACTGAAGTAATTGTTAAACACACTGAGTGGGAGCTGTGGAGAGAGAATTATTTCATCTTTGTTTAGACACAGCACAATAACAAGCTCTTTGGGCCCAGATCAACCCACGCTGCCCAAATTATTGAGTGAGTGCTGGGAGTGACGTGCAAAGCAGACCTGAGGCTATATAATTCACTCTGCACAGGAAAGCGCAGCCCTGAAACTGAAAGCCATGTCAATACACACAACTTACAAAGCATGATCAGGCTGAATGAGATGAAACATGGAATTGACCGTACTTTCTGAACAACAGCCTTCAATCCAACATTGCCCAACACTTTACATTCGGAAATTCCTTTTAATCTGCACCATGACTTCCCACAAAGCCATCAAGAAACGACCACAAGGGCTCCCCAGTTGGTGTAGGTGATGGGAAGGAACACATTTAATGGGCTCCCCAGTTGGTGTGGGTGAAGGGAAGGAACATATTTGATGACATTTTCAATAACTGTCTAAGAGCCTCTCTGCGCCCTCTGACCTCCAGTGTGGTCTGCGTGGAGTTTGCGCGTTCTCTGTGTGAATGCCCGAGTTTCCTCCGGGTGCTCGGGTTTCCTCAAACATCCCAAACGTGTGGGTTGGTTAGTACATTGTCCCTGTTGTGTATTTTTTTTTTAAAAAGCAGTTTTCTGGGGAGGGAAAGTTGATGAAAATGTAGGGAGAATTAACAAATGGGACTTGCTTAGGATTAGTGCAAATTATAGGTCAATGTGGACACGATGGGCAGGAGGGTTGGTCCTCTCCTTGTCCATGGATTAACTTTATGGCAGACATTGCCCCCACAGCTTCATTCTGCCTGTCCTGACACCTCAACACTTGAACAATGTAAACTATCATGAAGTCAACCACCTGAAACACTTAATTACAAAGCCCTTAAGATCCTGAAGTCAAAAACAAGCCACAAATAAAGTATATTCTTCAGTCTGAAACAGTGTTGTTTCACCTACTACAGATACTAGTACTGCAACAGCTGCACAGCTTAAAACATAATTGAATATAATAAGGATTAACAGCAAGTTCAACTGCACAGCCTATTTCAGGGGTGGCTCGCGAGCCGAATGTGGCTCTTTGACAAATAATGTGCGACTCACGGAAATATCTTGGCTGTGACAGGAATCATATGAGCCGGTGCTCACAATGGTAGTTGTAGTGGGCGAATGGATGATTCGAGGCTCTCTAACATCGGAAGTTGATTGTATGTGGTAATGGTACAATCTGGTGTTGGAATGGACAAAGGCGACTGACTAACAAGGGCATTTTAACACCCAAGATCAATATACACTGGAAATGTGCACCAGAAGTATTTAGATTTACCAAGAGAACAGAAACAGACCCTTCAGCCAGAAGATTTGAGCAGAATTTGGCCATTCAGCCTATTGTGATTACCATTTGGCTGATGGATAAAAAGATTTTGGCTCCACTCTCCCACTTTCTTCCCCTAACCTTTGACACCCTACCCATCAACTTCCACTTTCAATGTACCCAACGGCTTCAATAACCTCCACAGCCATCTGTGGCAACAAATTCCACAGATTCACCACCCTCTGGTACTAGAAATTTCTCATCTCTGTTTCAGAACGTTCTTTTATTCTGAGGATGTGCCCTCTGGTCCTGAACTTCCCCACTATTGGAAACATCTTCTCCACATCCATTGCAACTGTTTAAGAAGTTGGCAAGGACCCATTTGAAGTATTGTGCTCAGTTTTGGTCACCGTGCTATAGGAAACATCTCATCAAGCTGGAGAGGGTGCAGAGAAGATTTACAAGGATGTTTGCCAGGACTTGGTGGCCGGATCTAACCAGAGACATTGAGCAGGCTGGGGCTTTATTCCTTGGAGCACAGGAGGATGAGGGGTGATCTCAAGGAGATGTACAAAATCATGGGAGGTATAGACTGAGTGATCACACAATATCTTTTACCCAGAAACAGGGAAGTGGTAACCAGAGGACATAGGTTTTAGGTGAGAGATTTAACAGTATTCTGTGGAGCAAGCTTTTTTCTTTATTTTTTTAAACTCACAGAGGGTGGTAGATGTATGGACTGATTGTGGACTTCAGGAGGGGGAAATCAGAACATAAATAAGTGGAAAGGGTTAAGAACTTCAAATTCCTGGATGTCAACATCTCTGAAAATCTATCTTGGGGCCTCCATATTAATGCAATCATGAAGAAGGCTTCCCAGCGGCCAATACTGTGGAGGAGTTTGAGGAGATTTGGTATATCACCAAAGAATCTTGAAAATTCTTACCATGGAAAGCATTCTGACTGGTTGCATCACGGTCTGGTACAGGATAGGAAAAGACTACAGAGTATTGTGAACTCAGCCAGTACAGGCCACATTCTCCACTCCATCGAGGACATCTCCAAGAGGTGGTGTCTCAAGAAAGCAGCCTCTATCCTCAAGGACCCTCATCACTCAGGTCATTTCCTTGTCTCACTGCTACCATCAGGAAGGAGATACAGGACCAACATCCAACAGTAGAAAAGAGCCTTCCTTCCACCCCACCCCCACCTGCCCCAAACCACAGCCATCAGGTTTCTGAATGGACAACAAACCACAGACAATTCCTCACTTTCTCTTTTTTTTAAAAATAATTTGTATTATTAATAATAATCTGTAGCAAAACAAATGAATTTTGTTACATGTTCATGACAATAAATTTAGATTCTGGAATGGGCAGCTGGAGGCAGTGGTTGAGGCAGGTATAATTGCAAAGTTTAAGAAATATTTGGACAGATACATAGATAGGATGAGTTCAGAGGACCAAACACAGGCAGATGGGACCAGTGTCGTTGTGGGCAGGGGGGGGGGGGGGTGGTACATTTTGGTCGGCATGGGCAAGTTGGGCTGAGGGGGCCTGCTTCAATGCTGAATGACTCAAGGATTCCACACAGACAGACCCTGAGGTCAGGTTGAACCTGGGTGGCTAGAACTGCAGGACAGGGGTTTCACCTGCTGTTTGTGCAACCATTTTCTTACGTTCTTCGCTGCCTTTTCTCTTGACTTCCAGGATAAACTGAAAGAGTGGCTGTCAGAGAACTTACAAGAATAAAAATAAAGCATCGAATACAGGTTAGTTAGGTTACCTTCTGAGTCCCTTCTTCAGAGTCATCCTGGGGTAGGTGGGGATTATGCTGAAGCTGAAGGTTCCAGCGGTCCAACTGTACAATATTACCCTCTTCTACATGGCAAAGAATTTTTGAGACTGGTTCATCTGTGTATCCCTGCAGCAGAGAGAAGACACCACTGAACCAACTTCCAACCGAGTGCATTGGTCAATGGTAATTAATGCTGGCATCTCCTTCTCAACAGAAGTTTTTAGGCCTGGCGTTGGTGAGGGGCCACAGCCAATCAGCAAGCAATCTGCACAGCAGGTCATCCAGCTCCCAAGTCAAATTCAAGCACATGCACCCTTCCCCACTAGATCCCTGCCCCATTCACATTCATCCCGTTTTATCCACCCCACATTCTCTATTCCAGATTCTGCTGCTCGGCTACACATTAAGAACAATTTACAGTGGCCAATCCATGTGGATGCCTGCTGACCCCAAAACCATCTCCTTTCTCCACAAGATTTCAAAGTTTAATTTTGCTGCCTGATGGAAAACAAAATGGCCTCATGTAATGATACAGACAACCACTCATCCTGTACAGACGATAGTGGGGGGGGGGGGGGGGGGGCTTGCAACTGGTCTCATTTCCCAAGTTTCATGGTTTCTTTATGGATACATATCGAGGGACCCACAGAGGGATACAGCTGGAAACAGACTGTTCTGCCAGTGTTGTCACAATCAAGCATTTACACTAATCCTACATTAATTCCACTTTATTTTCTTTGCAATCTCCTCAGCTCCCCTCCCTCAAATTCTACCCATACACTGGGGACAATTTTCAGTGGCCAATTCAACAGCCAACCCCAGCAGTGTGGGAGAAACCCACATGGTGACAGGAGAATGCATAAACCCTCATGCAGACAGAGCCCTAGGTTGAGCTTGTACCTGGGCCTCCGACCCAGAGAAGCTGCAGCTCTACTCAGCTGTGCACTCCACCGCAACCCAACAGCAACATCTCCGGGAACTAGGGACAAGGAAGGGCTTTCACAGAAAAGGGCGGAGGTCATGAAGCACAGCTATCCCTTGATGGTGGAGCCCAAAGCCTGCAGATGCTGGAATCTTGAGCAGGCAGTGGACTGCTGGAGGAACTCCACAGGGCCAGTCTGCATCTATGAGTGGGAATGGGGTTATTTCCACTGGGCAGTTATGGGATGTGCAAGGAATCGAAGGAGAACAGGGGAGAACATGACAACGCCACGCAAGGATGCCGGTTGACTAACTAACTGTAAGTTCTTCCAGTAATTCTTGGTTTATCCCTTGTTGGCCTTGAACAGTTTTCCAGATACTCTGCATCAGGTCATTCTATATCTTCGAAAACCAAACTCTCATAAAATGAGAGTTACACGGAATAATAGCAATGTCTCATAGAAACTGGACACTCAGTTTCTCCCCTCCGTCTGTCTCATTTTTCACCAAATAAAAATCACACAAATAACCCTTCGGAAGCTAATTTAAGTCCTTTTCATCAATTGACAACTCTCTTTTGAAGTAATTACCTTGTTCTCTTTTACAACAGAATTTGCTTCAACAATACCAGGTTTAGGGAATGAGAGAATCCTTTATTCCACTGAGAGTATTAATTTCACAAGCAGAGAAGCTTTAGAAAGAATTATTGAAAGAACTCACTGTAAAATGGGGATAAATGATCTGCAACACACCATCTGATGAAAGGGTGGTTATTGTAATAGAATAGGAAAAGGTCACAGAAGTAAATTTTTCACCATTCATTGAGATCTTTGCTGATCTAACCATATGCCTTTATTCCCTTATTTAATAATACTGTAACACTAGCAGATCAGTCTCCGTGGAATATAATTCCAAATGTCCATCATGCTCTGTACATGAAGTTGCTTGTTAGCATCACTGTGAAAAGTTTCCAATTCTAAGCCTATGTTGTAAGAATCACTGCAATGGAACAGACTCTTTGGCCCATCGACTATCTGCACTGAATTCCTGTAGAACCCTTCTCCTCCACATTCCCCCTCAACTCACCTCCCCCAGATTCTACCAGTTTACAGTGGCCAGTTTTGGGGTGTGAAAGGAAGCTGTGCAAACTCCACACAGTCAGCAGTGGGTGTCAGGATTGAACCCGGGTCACCAGCATGGCGAGGCCACCGCTCCACACTTCTTGGAGGTTGAGAAGGTGGTATCACTTGTGGCTTTCAACGGGAAAGTCTGCAGATGCTGGGGTTGAGTGCAATGCACGAACATGCTGTAGAAACTCAGCAGGTCAACCTGTTAGCCTAATGCTCTTCCCCCTTCTCCCACCTCTTTATACAGCCATCTACCCCTTTTCCTTATGAGGAGCTCTGGCCTGAAATGTTGGTTAGCCTTTACTTCCTATCGATGAGGTGTTTCTCCAGTACATTTGAGCATCAGAATCACTTGCTGGAGTAGTTTGGGGCAAGAGCGAGCAGGCGGTGCTCTGAAAGTCAGTGGGATCCTGCTGCAAACTGCAGCTTGCAATCCTCACAACCTGTGGCCCTCTGGTCTCCCTCCACGTAGACCCAAGCAAGGAAAGGACAAGCAGGAAGAAGCCAGGGACTCAGCGGCCTCTGGACCTGCTGCCCTCACCCTGCCCACGAATGGCAGCTAGAGCTATTGCCAGATGACACAGAGGAGATCTTCACCCAAGGGCAAAGGTCTCACATTCGGACTCTCGCAGGCTGTGGTGGGGGACCAGTGGCCAAGGTTACAATCGGAGCATGGTTTTATTTAATGGACACCTCCTCCTTTCAACAAAACACATCCAGGTCCATCACAGGCTCCAACCTCTCAACCGTCTCAGCCAATGTCATAAAGGACCCCTATCACCATCTCACTACAACCTATGGGCAGAAGGCACAGAAACCTGAAGACCAGCACCTCTAGATAGAACATCTATCAGGGTGTTGAAACCCTCACTCTCTTGTTGCACTTATCAGGGACTGCTCTGATACCACATAAGGACTGCCTGTACTATTGCTGTCACATTCTTTTCCACCAGATTAAGTGTGAAAACCTATTATCCAAATTTTTGTGTATTTTCTCTTTATCATTAAAGCATTTGGTCTGTAGCCTTTAGTTGTTTTGCAGCAGGCCAGAATTTCGATTCATGTGAACATGCGACAATAAACATTATCCTGTTCCTGTGTTCATAGTGCAGCTACGATCCCGTCAGGGCTTTGGTCTGTGTGGATGATAGCAGGGCTGAAGAGGGGTGGATGGCAGGGCACATGAGGCCTCCAGTACGCTCCCTCCCCACTTTCTGCAGCCAGCTGCCACAGACGGGTGCCAAGGCACTGCAGCCATTCCTTCACTTCATGCCAATTCCTGATGTCAGCTGTCATGTCGGGTACCATATTCCCAACAGGATGAGGTAAATCCCCCCCATTGTCCTGATTGTTTTTAATGGGTCATGTGTTTGGATGTCAACACCTTAGTTAGCACAGCAAAAAAAGTGTTCCAGTCTCTGGGTGATTCTATAAAGGCAGCTGTATTTTAAAACAGTTTCAGAGGAAGGCTGTGGCGAAGCTGCAATGGAGTGCAGAGCCTGCTTCACAATGCCTGCTGGGCATGTAGTTCCAGGTCCCTCTCCTTTCTACATCACCAGTAGCCAATCCAAAACTTGAGACTGTCAGTTACCCTGGTTTTTAAATCATGTCCGGTGTTGGTCTACAGTGCACTAAACCAGTGCCCTCAGTCAACCGTTTTGTTCCCACCTCCCTCCCTCAGCTGTATCTTGCACTGACAACATCCACTCAGCTTGTTAAAGGGCCTCAGGGTAACAATGCAGCTCAAAGAAACCCCGGTGAGACCACATTTAGAGTAATAGAGTACTACAGCACAGTACAGGCCCCTAGGCCCTCGATGTTGTGTCGACCCATATTTCTCTAAGTACTGGTTTAAACCCACCCTATCCCATAACCCTCTATTTTTCCTTCATCTACGTGCCTGTCTAAAAGTCTCTTAAATGTTTCAGCCTCCACCCCCATCCCCAGCAAGGCATTCCAGCCATCTACAATTGTGTGAAAAGCTTCCCTCCCTTCATTTTGTTCACACGTCCTATGGTGTTTGCTATTCCTGCCCTGGGAAACAGGTGCTGGATGTCCACCCTATCTATGCCTTTCATAATCTTGGAGACCTCTATCAAGTCTCCTCTCATCCTTCTTTGCTCCAAAGAGAAAATTTCCAGCTCTGCTAACCTCACCTCACAAGACTTGTTTCCCAATCCAGGCGACATCCTGTTAAATCTCCTCTGCACCTTCTCCATGCCTCCCACATCTTCCTATAAAGAGGTGCCCAGAACTGAACACAATACTCCAAGTGTGGTCTCACCAATGATTTGTAGAGTCGCAACATGACCTCTCTACTGAACTCAATCCCCCTATTAATGAATGATCAGTTCTGGTATGTCTCATTACAGGAAGTATGTGGAAGATTTGGAGAGGGTGCAGAGGCGATTTACAAGGATGCTGCCATTCCATTGAGGAAAACTTGAGTGAGTGAGGGCTTTTGCTTCGGAGTGATGGAGAATGAAAGGTGACTAAACAGGGGTGCATAAAATTATGAGAGGCATAGAGAGCACAAGCAGCGTCCCAGGGCGGTAATGACATTTGTTTAAAGGAAGTAGAAAAGATTTTAGGGGAAATGTTTATTTTTCACATGGAGAGTAGTGAGTGCCTTGAATGGTGGTGGAGGCTGGTATAATAGGGACATTTAAAAGATTCTTAGATAGGCACATGGATGCAAGAAGAAGCAGAGAAATGCTGGAGGAACTCAATTGGTCTTGCAGTGTCGATAGGAGGTAAAGCTATGTTTCCAACATTTCGAGCCTGAGCCCTTTCCCAAGGTAAGAGCAAAGAAAGACAGGTGCGCGTGTTAAAAGGCTGAGGGAGAATGTCTAACGGAAACTGGAGAAGTTGATGTTAGTACCATTCGGTGGAGGGTGCCCAGATAGAAATATGTTCCTCCAATTGATGGGTGGCCTCAGTCTGGCAGTGCACAAGTCCATAAACAGACATGCCGGAAAGGGAATGGGGATGGGAATTGAAATGGGTGGCCACTGGGAGATGCATGCTATTGAGGTAGATAGAGCAGAAGTGCTCAATGAAGCGATTCCCCCAGGCTGCGTCCAGTCTCTCCGCTGCAGAGGGAGCACTGGATGCAGAAGTGTCAATGAAGTGATCCCCCAGGCTGCGTCCAGTCTCCATTGCAGAGGGAGCACCGGATGCAGTAGATGACCCCGCCGATTCGTAAGTGAAGTGATGCTTCACTTTGAAGAACCGTTTGGGGACCCTGAACGGTGGTGAGGTAGGAGGTGTGGGCGCAAGTGGAGCATTTCCTGCTGTCACAGTGATAGGTGCCAAGGGGGCGATTGGCGGGGAGGGAGGAGTGGTGAGGAAGTCACAGGGGAGAGGGGAAATGGCAGAGGATGAGATGTTGGATGATGCCTGACTTTTTTTTTAACTCATACCTTGAAGAAAGGCTTAGTCGGTGATATATCTTTACCTCCTAAGGATGCTGCGAGCCTGGCTTAGTTCCTCCAGCAGTTCTGTGTGTTTACACAGAATCACTGCATCTGCAGGTTTTCGTGTCTCGATACATGGATGCAAGAAAAATGCCGGGTTATGGACTGTGAAGGAGGGAAGGATTAGATTGGTTGGAGTAGGCTTATGTAGGTCAGCACAATGTTGTGGACCAATGGGCCTGTCCTGTGCTGTACTGGTCTATGATAGTTTGAGATGAGAGAACGTTCAAGTCAAACCCCCAAACTTAGTCCAATCTGGCAAGTTTGAGTTATAAGGAGAGGCTAAAATAGGCTGGGATCTTTCTCCCTGGAGAAAGGGAGGGGTGGTGTGTGGAACATGGTGGTTTATAAGATCCTGAGGAGTGCAGATAAGGTAAACAGTCATAGACTTTTTTTTTTAGCCACAGGCTAAGGGGTGTCTAAAACTAGAGTGTGTGGAAAGCGATGGGGGTGGGAAGATTTAAAAGGGATCTGAGGAGCACCTTTTCACACAGAGAGTGATGGGTATGTGGAATGAGCTGCCAGAGGAAGTGGTACCAGTTGTAACATTTAAAAGAGTTTAGACTGGTGTGTGGATAGGAGTGGTTTAATGGGATATGGGCCAAATGTAGGCAAATGACACCAGCTTGATCGTCATGGACAAGTTGGGCAGAAGGGCCTGTTTCCGTGCTGTAGAACTCTGCAGCTCTATACTGATCAGCCCTCTCCACAATGGTATTTCTCACAAAATATTATAAAGATGGGATCAGAAAGTCCAGTGTGATGGGCCAGTAATCAAACTTTGGAGCACAGTCCACTCATCTTTACTAACTGTACTGCTTGGAACCAATGTGCTTTTTTGCAGTTTCAAATATAAATAAATATCCAATCCAATAATCTGGCATCCAATTGTTCTTAAGTCCTAATACTCTTGCTTCTGTCTTACTCATTAGTCTGGAACGTGTGCTGGGCGTCTAGGATGTGTAGACAGTTAGGGATCCAGTGTATTGCTGGGGCTGGGTTCGGGGTCAGGAACCAGAGCTTGTATACTTCTCACTCATTGCGCCCAATGGAAAAGGTATTATGCTGCGATGTAGGTTTTGAAAAAAAACCTGAAATAATAGTGTGTTTGGGTGTTAATATGAGAATGATCCAATAATCCAGAAGGTCCACTGCTCCAGCATCACCAAAGTCCCAAGATTATCAGGACTGCAAAACAAAAGCTCATACCTGATGAAGAGTCCAGGCCCAAAATGCTGGTTACCCTTTACTTCCTATGGATGCTGCATGACCTGCTGAGTTTCACCAGCACGTTTGTGGTATAGCAGCTTATACCTCTTGGTCCTCTTCCATTCCCTCCAGGTTGGGAGCAAGCTTCGTGGCAGGGCGGTGTGTGGAGCTGACATTCTAAATTTGATGGCAAGGTGGATCATAGCACCACAGAAATTGCTTCCATCAGATCTTTGCGAGTGCTTTCTAAATGGACTCACTCCCACACTCCTGTGCTCTGACCCTGTGAAATTTTCCTCTTTGGCTTTTCAACCCAAATTCAACCCCAAGGTAATTTTTGAGCCCTGGCCTCCATTACCCCTTCTGCAGGAGAAGTCGTAATTTTAACGAGTGATGACAATGACCGCAGCTCGTGTCATAGCACCTGGCTGCGGAATCCCTCTCAGTGGCCAACTTCTGATAGGTGGCTCTTCCTTCATTGGCATGGCATCCTACACCATCCTTCCGTAATACAATCTGAAAATGCTGGAAACACTCCGTGGATCAGGCAGCATCTGTGGAGAGAGAAGCAGAGCTAACGTTTCGGGTCCAGAGCCCTTCGTCAGAACTAGGAGAGAGTGAAAGCAAGCAAGTTTTCAGGAGCTGAGAAGGTTTGAGGAGAAATGTGTAAGACAAAGGGAATATCTCCAATAGGGCGAGACCAAACTGATTCATTTGGCAGCTAGAATCACGAGCGAGTGTCTTGTTAAAAGCAGGGCTGTGGAACAAGCTTCCGAGCTAATGACATGAGAAAAACAGAGCCAAATCAGAGATGGAAGAATGGCAGAAGAGGCCTGTTAAAATACAGGCAGAAAGGACAAGATGCTTAAAGATGGCAAATTCAATGCAGAATCTGGAAGGCAGCAACGTTTCCAGTTGAAACAGAGGTACGGTTCCTCAAGCTTGTGCTGAGCCTCATTGTAACAGAGCTAAAAGATGAGACTGGGAGAAGGATGGAGAATTAAAGTAGCAGACAATGTGGCAATCAGGGTTCGCTTTGTGAAGGGGTCATTCCACTTGTCCCTCCAACATAGAGGAAGCTGCATTGTGGACACTGAAATGCAATAGACTATGCCAGAAGTGAAGGTGAATTGTGCTTCACCTGGATGGACTCCCCGAGTCCCTGGATGGTGAGAAGGGGTGTAGGTGTCCAAAGTTTGGAGTGGTTGGTGGGGATATAAGTATGGGTCAGGGAAATTCCCTTGTATTATCTATTCCTCACCACCCCCCCCCCCTCCCCCCCAAAAAAAAACCTTCTGGGCTCCTGAAAACTAATTTGCTTTCTCTCTTCCCCTGTTGCAATGACGGTTCTTGGACCTGCCAACACTCTTTCCTTCTACAGGCACTGCCTGACCAGCGGGGCATTTTCTGACTTTATTTCAGATTTACAGCATCTGTGGTTTTTTTTCTCAAATTTTCATCCTTCCTGGCATACCCATAGGGCTAGTGAACAATGTACCTACCCCTCCCCAGTTGAGAGTACGGGCCAGGTCATTCCCCGTCCCCAGCGGGAGGACTGCAACAGGAGGCTGGGGTTTGAGCTGTAGTTCATCCAACAAGGAAAGAATCCAGCCAACCTGGACAGAGAGAGAGAAACAGAGAGAGAGAGAGAGGAAGAGGGCATGAGAGAGGGCGAGAGGGAGGCAGACAGAGAGAGAAAACATCTAGACAATACATTCAGCCTCACAGTCTAACCCCTCCACGTCAGCCCTGGCAGGGTTGGGAACATAGAAGGGTCTTTATGATAGCTATACCTTCAAAACTGTGCCCACAGTTGACATTTTATATCTGTAACTTCAGGGATTACAAACAACATCGGTGAAAATTACATCTTAAAAAGCCACTGTGCATCGCAAATTTATCTCACACCAAGTTCTCATGAGATATGGAAGCAGAGCCTGGCTTGCATCAGACAGGCACTTTTGGTTTGGTTTGCGCCTTCCAGTTCGAACCCACATCTTATACTCGTTCCTCTCCCGTGGCCCCATTTGCCAACCCCAGTGCTAATTGACGGCAAGGATCCAGTCCTCAGAGGGCCCTCTGCGGTCATCACAGTATGGCTGCAGCTTGTCTACTGATATCCCCAGCTAATGGGATGGGAGGGAGTCCAAATCCCATGCTCTTCACACCGTCCCCACAAGCACCAACCCCCTTCGTCCTCCACAGCAGGGGCTATGGACGGGGTGCAGCAGTTAAACATGCTAATTACCATTCACAGAAATCTAGATTCGACAAAATCCCACCACGGCAGCTGGGTAAACTGGAATTCAGTGGGCATTTAGACTGGTCATTAATGAAGATGACCCACCTGGTACACCAATGATCTTTTGGGTGGGAACCTGTTGCCCTTACTTTATCTAGCCCATACATAACTCCGACCCACCAATGGGATTGGCTCCGAATTACTGGCCAAGCAATGGGATGGGCAACAAATTTTGGTCTTCCAGGTGATATCCAGGGCCCATAAAATGAACACAAACAGGCCGAATCTGATTGGAAAATACCATTGAACGAAAGAGAGTGAAAACAGAGTCTATCTGAAACACCAGCCTGTTTCTCTCCATCCACAGCTGCTGGCTGAGTGTTTCGTGTGTGGCCTGTTTTTTAATCTGATGTTCTAAGAGGAGAGGAGGAGGTCGAGGAAGCTACACTTGTAATGATACATCAGTGAGGGGGTGGGGGAGAGAGGAGACAGTGCTCGCTACATCCTGCGTAGAGCCAGCCCCTGAGCAGGATTTAGGGTAGGAGAGCAATTTGGATCAAATGGATCTCAAGCCAAAGGTCCTGATTCAGGGAAGCAGTCAGTTGATCAGCGTTGGAAGAGCAGTGAAATGAGCAATGTCCAAGGCCAAGCAACTGACAGCGCCCTCATTGATCTCAGCCTGTGAACACTGAGTGATGCTGCAACCATTCTGCAAATGAACCCCCAGGTCCACTGATCCCTGAGGGGTGTGTTTCGAGGGCCCCCATGCTGTCTTACCTGTATTCCTTCTCCAAGGCTTTGAATACAGTCTTCCCAACCCCTCCCTCACTGATGCATTCTTCACAGATTCCCAGGCTACCTTCTGCAGTGTGGGCACCCACCAACACACACTTCCTCCTTAAAAAGGCAGGCCAGTCCTAAACAGGGCAGGCTGAATATAACCAGGGCTGGGCCCTCCCAGTACTATCAGTGAACTAGGGTTAGTGCAGGCTGGTCGGGACCGTGTGGAGGCAAGAAGGCCACAGCAAGCAGTCTTATTCCCTGTATCATTCTGTGGGGGGCTGTCTATTTCAACTCCCGGTTAACACCTTGCTGAATACTCATTAAGTCCTCAAGCTCCAGGAGAAGTTCAGTACTTTGCCCAAGTTCATGAATTGCCTGAGAGTTAATTCCCCCCCCATTCCCCGCCTCCCGCCAACTTCTTCCATCTATTCCAAAGAGGGACTGCACAAAGAGGCAACACCTTCACTTCACATGGACTCATCATGGAGCAGTTAGCAGTGAGCAGGGGCGAACATCCTGCACACCAAAAAGCCCTTGTTGATGTAAACCACAGGCATTTCAAACAGGCTGTCGAGAAACTTGACGGAGCAACACTCGAGTCAGGCCTGATGGTGAGACAGAAAGTCCACACCAAGCCCCAGATGACCACGCATTGGGTGTGGCGAACAACATCGGCGTCTAACCTATCGACAAGAACTATAAAAGAGTGGCTCAATTCCTCAGCCCCGGAAACATCAAGGTGCAGAGGATAATGAGAGGATTCAATGATTTGTTCCTTCGAAGGCAGGAGGTGGATTATTGATCCACGTGACTCAGTCATCACTTGAATTAAGCACGACCTGCATTTTGTGGAAACCCAACTGGACAGAATCAAGAGTAGACATTCCATCTCCCACCACCTTTCACTGCAGCACCCACTGATCACGTCTACCCAGCATGAAAACAAAACTCTCGCAGGTTTCTCTGGTCATTTGACTGAAGACTTCACTTGCTAGTCATACATACCGTTCCATCTCCACCACAGGCCAGAATCCGCAGGTTTGCCACCTTTCTGTAGAGTTCCAAACTGTTTAGGAAACAGGAAACATTTACCAAAAAATTGCAAAATTAAATGTTGAAACCACTAGGTAGAATAGTCTGCATTCCTCCAGGGTTCTCAGCCTCCAAGTTTAAGATGTGTCCTTTCTCCAATTAATTGGAAGCAAAATCGGGACAATTGAGCAACACCCAATCGGCTGGAGGAACTCAGTGGGCCAAGCAGCATCAGTGGGAGTAAAAAAAACATGGTCACCTTCCCAGACAGACCCCTTCATCAAGACGGCGTAACTGTTGGGTGTTGATCTAGTTCAAAATGTTAGCCATTCTCTTTCTCCCACTGTTGCTGGTCAACTCCTCCCCCCCACCAAATCCCTCCAATAGAGTGTGCGTTAAGTGTGCTCAGTTTGGATGCAGAACACCAAATCCAGCCTTTGACATTGTTATAGTGCCAAGTGCATTGATATCCGAAAGAGCCGTGGGGGGAGACTGAAAGAATCCATCTGGGGACCAATGCTGAGAGCACTGCGGGGAGGTACCGATGGTTGCGGAGAGCAATAGGAGCAGTTTTGGTGATGGAGGCTGGTATGAATAGGCAGAATTGCATGGGGCGGGGTGGGGGGCAGAGAGAGCAGACCAATCTGGAGTCGGGTCGTTTAAGAGATTGTGACTGGAGCGATGGTTGGGACAGAATCCATAGGGAAAACTCTGTTACTTTTGATTCAAGTTCGATTTGCCTGTTTGGTTCGTGCTGATGTTAAAGGTCACCATGATCACAATTAATCTTTACCCTCTTCTGTGAACATTTTTCTCATGTTGGAGCATGGCAGTCTTTTACAAGTTCCCTTTGTGGCACTTCCAATGAAGCTTTACACATCTGTACACACGATAATAGTTCATTTCATGGACGGATACAGCACAGAAACAGGCCCTGTGGCTCAATGGTAATTTTTTCACTGATCTTATTTGATTCCCTCTGCCTTCAATCGCCGCCCCTAGATTCTGCCACCCACGTACTCACCTGGGACCATCAACAGTAGCCGACTGACCAATCACGGGATAAAAACAGAAACATCCGGGGAATAAGCGAGCTTGATCAACACCGAACAGTTATGCCGTCTTGATGAAGGGGCCTGTCTGGGAAGGTGACCATGTTTTTTTTACTCCCACTGATGCTGCTTGGCCCATCGGGTGTTGCTCCAGATGGCAGCGTCGTCAGTCTCTCACAGCAGCCAGACACAAAGAGCACTAAAAACCCCGCAGTGACTGAAGATGGGGAATTAATTGTAGGTCCGGGGACGGGGCGGGGGGGGTGGAATTGGGAGGTGCAAAGCATTTGGAATGTCCTTCAAGGTACATTGGAGAAAAGATGGAAGGGGACTCTTTCTCTTTTCCCTGAGCCTCTAAAACCCACTTGTTTTCTCACTGATAGAACGTAATTGGTGTGAAACTAAAACTCGGTTACTCTCCTCACAGATGCCGCCTGTCCTGTGTGTATTACCAGCACTAATACTCTGGGGTTGAACTTGAGTTGCTGGGAGTGATTGTGAGGGTACCTAAATACAGAAAGTCAAGAAAAGACTTTGCAGAAGTACAGCATGGAAGATTAAATGGCCGATGTAAATTCCAGTCATCTATATCTATAAACTCCCATTCCACACACACAACATACAGGGTGGCATGGTTAATGTAGCAGTTACAGCAATGCTATTACAGAGGGCAGCAACCTCCTTTGAAGAAGACCGCAGAGCCCACCTCACTGACAAAAGACAAAGGAGGAAAAACCCAACACCCAACCCCAACCAACCAATTTTCCCCTGCAACCGCTGCAACCGTGCCTGCCTGTCCCGCATCGGACTTGTCAGTCACCAACGAGCCTGCAGCAGACGTGGACATACCCCTCCATAAATCTTCGTCCGCGAAGCCAAGCCAAAGAAGAAAGATTACAGAGGTAGTGACCCAAATTCAAACCCAGCGCTTTCTGTGACGAGTTTGTACATTCTTCCCATGATCTGCATCGATTTTCTCCGCGTTCCTCCCACCCTTCAAAAACGTACAGGTTAATTGGTGTATTTTGGCAGCATGGGCTTGTGGGTCAGAAGGGCCTGTTACCGTGCTGTATGACTAAAGTTTAAATTTTAACTTAGCTGCACCAAAATTCTTACTTGCTGCAGCCACACAGATGCACAAGATGCACCAACCACATCTCTCCTCTCCTCTCTCTCTTTCTGCTGGTTTTCCATGGCTATCGGTTAATGGCCCCAAGGATTAGCCTGCAGTCATAAGTGAGGGGTTCAAAGCACTTCCTGAGCAATGAGAGTCAGGCTGGGCTCTCAGGTTCTACTGACCCACTCTACCTCCAACTGGGACTGCTCTGGAGGCACATGTGTTTGCCAGAAGGATTGTGCATGGATATGTTTGGCAAGATCCAGCTCCATCAGGCATATTTTCCATCTGCTCTCACACCATACCCCAAGAATAGGTGGCACCATTGGCATGCCAGTTAGCGCAATGCCTTTACAGTGCCAGCAATCGGCACCAGACCGGGGTTCGAATCTTGCACTGTCTGTAAGGAGGTTGTATGTTCTCCCCATGTCTGCAAGGGTTTTTCCCTGGGGGGTCCATCCCCACCATTCAAAACGTACCGGGGATGTGGGTTAATGGAGTTTAAATTGGATGGCACGGACTAGTGGGCCAAAATGTCCTGCTACTGTGCTGTTTGTCTAATTTAAAATGGGAGTGCCCAATTGTATGAATCCACTGGTCTGCTGCTTCCAATTTTGAATGTATTACCCCACTAGTTTTACAGCACGAAAACAGGCCCTTCTGCCCAACTTGTCTAAGCTAGTCCCACTTGCCCACTTTTGTCCCACATCCCTTTAAACCAGGGGTGGCCAAACCGCAGCTCATGAGCCACATGCGGCTCTTTGACATATAATGCGCAGCTCGCAGAAATATGTTGTCTAAGACAGGATTCATACGAGCCGGTGCTCACAGTGGTAGTTTTAGTGGATGTGGCTTGCCATCGCGTGATTATGGCACATGCTGGCAGTGAAATTATTGGAGTGAAAGTGTGATCCAGACCACCTGCTGTCCGGAGCTCCCGACGCCTCGACTGTGGACTCTCGCCTAGGCCCCAGTCGCCCACCCACCAGAGCTCCCGACCCCTCGGCCAGCTTCACACTGTACCCTGTTATGAAGTTTGTGAAGTCGAAAGCATCGTGTAATCCTTACAAATTGACTTCTGACAGAGTTAATTCGTACAGCCTTGACAACAAATCAGCCAGATTTTCAATGACCCACAGCCAAGATGGAGGCTCACAGTAATCACGGGATTTTAAAAATATTTGGTATCTATAATGTGTGCTTTTTGATTATTGAAACTAATACAAATGAGCAATTTAAAAATGACATTCATGAATAAATATTATTATATATCTGTATTTCTTAATATTTAGATAAAAATTTTGTGACAAAATATGCAGGTAAGAATAAAATCGTGTATGTAATATATTTTCCTGTCTTGCAGCTCTCAAACATCTGAAGTTTATCGCAAGTTTGGCCACCCCTGCTTTAAACCTTTCCCATCCATGTGCCTGTCTAAATGTCTTTTAAATATTACAACTATAGCCGGCTCTAACACATCCTTTTACAGTTCATCCCCACCCTCAGTGTGAAAAGATGCACCTCAGCTTCCTTTTAAATCTTTTCCCTTTCACCTTAATCCTGTGCCCTCTAATTTTAGACTCCTCTTACCCTGGGAACAAAGAATAAAACTACTTTCTCGGTCAATGCCCCTCATGATCTTATGCACCTCCACCTCTCACCATCCAAGGTGAAAAGTCCCAGCCAGCCCAGCCTCGCCTTATATTTCAAGTCCTATTTTCAGAGCCTTTTCCAGCCCAATGACATCTTTCCCACAGCAGGGGGAACAGAACTGAGCACAGTACAATCTCACCACCGTCTTGTGCAGCTGTACTCAATGGCCTGACCGACGAATGCACATGTGCAAACTGCCTTCTTTGCCACCCCGTTTACCCAAGTTGCCACTTTCGTGGAATTATGTACTTGTGCTCCTTGGTCTCTCTGTTCTTCAGGGCACCTACCACTTACTGTGTAATATTGAGTCATCGAGCTGGCTAGCATTATTTGAAGCATCAATGAGTTCTCCAGAGAGCACTGACATCTTTGGATATACCCACACCAGTAAGAATGAGTGATTCAATCAGTTGGTTCTATTCAGGGCCAGTGTTTAACTATTCAGGATTAACTAAATGTCAATGGTTATGCTGTGTATATCCTAAAATGAATGCTCAGTGACAATCAGGTTAAATGGATGAATGGTCCAATTCTATTAAAATTAAAATTAAGAAAAAATGCTGGAAACAGTCAGCAGGTCAGACGATGACTGTAGGGGGAACAGAGTTAACGTTTTGGATGCATGTTGCTTCACCATTTTCTATGCAAGGTTGCTGACCTTGTTAA
This sequence comes from Narcine bancroftii, assembly GCF_036971445.1. NCBI lineage: Eukaryota > Metazoa > Chordata > Chondrichthyes > Torpediniformes > Narcinidae > Narcine > Narcine bancroftii. The sequence goes on along the minus strand of NC_091479.1, from coordinate 67,098,808 downwards.
GCCCGTTTTTCTCTCCACTGACCTGCAAAACATTTTCCAGTATTTTCTGACTTGGTTTACAGTTTTTTTGTTCTAACTCGTAGTTATCCAGACAAGTAGGAAAAAAAACATTCTCAAACAAACTAACAAGGGATGGAAGAACGTTACTTTGGTGCCAGCATTCCAGGCTCAAATCTGCCGCTGTCTGTAAGGGGTTGGTACATCTACCTTCTCCCCGTGCCTGCGTGAGTTTGCTCCGAGTGCTCCATTTCCCTCCCACATTCCAGAGAGGTACAGCGTTAGTATGTTAATTGGGTCTATTTAGGTGGCGTGGGCCAAAAGGGCCTATTAGTGTGGTCTATCTCCGAATTAAATATAAATACTGTGCAGCTACTCACTCAAGGAGTGAAAAGGCTGCATCTTTATAACTTTGATCATAATTTGAGGGGAACAGGAGCTTCTCCATTTGGATGATTATATTCCACCAGGGGTTGAGATTCCCAGTTTGCCATGGCAGTGCTTGAACTCTCAACCTCTGGATTTCTAATCCTGTAATCAACCATTAGACAAGTGTACACACAAACTCGGAATAGTCCAACTATCTCCAAAGCACCTGATGCAAAGTCAACTCTATGTTGGGTTGGAAGTTGTGGTTCAGCAAGCAGTGCGGGCAACCTCATCAGAAGTGTACTGTCAGAAGGCCTAGAGCCACATCAGCTCACAATTATTTGATGACAGTAAAACTTTCCAATTTCCCACTCTTCATGTGATCAGTGGATTTACTAAATTGTTCCAATCATCCTTTATCTGACTATTCAGAAATCTCGATAATTCCAGGTGATGTTCTCGCATTTCGGTGGATCACACCATCCTGTACTCCCTGGAAACTCAAGGTGGGGGTGGGGGGGGGGGGTGGTTGGGGTCCGGATGGACCAGTGCAGCAGAATGCAGACCCTTCAGCCCACAGTATTTTGCCAGCCCATATAAACTTCAATCTAACACCTCCCTTCATCACAACCCATAACCCTCCACTCTTCTTGCATCCATGTGCCTATCCCTAAGGTGCCCTTGTTTTACCATCACTCCAGCAATGCATTCCGGGCACCCACCACTCCCTATTCCTGGGCAGCCTTTAGTTTCATTGGAGTTCTTCAAACATACAGAGTTTACTGGAAAATTTATTGTAATGCCACCCAATATATAAAAAAGTGAACTTTAAGTGTGTTGGGGTATTGAGAGAATCCTAAGCATGTCAGATGATTGGAGTTCGACTCAAGATGGGGAGGTGAGATGTTCATGAAGCCTATTAGAAAAATGGAACTTCAGGAAATATCTTGTCCAAGCCCAATAGCTATGAGAGTGATACACATGGTTAGGCAGTATAATTAGGTGTGGATACAATCACATACAGGTTCAGCAGGCTTCCCATCACGTTGGTTAAAGACTTACGCTTCTTTCGGTCCTCCCCGTGAGAGGTCAAAGACTTGCCTTGGATTTAGACACCACATGAACATCTGGAGGACCTTGTTTCCCTGTCACAGAAATACACAAAATAAACACATGTACAAAGGGAAGCAACAGAAAACGATCAGGCTCAGGCCGGGCACACACTGAGTCACCGCAAGTTAGGAGGGCCACAGATGGCGATGACCCACATACTGTGCTTCGACACAGGTGTACTGCCAGCAACAAGGGTCAAGGAAAGGTGGTGACTCTGCGGTGTGTGTGCCACCAGTAGAGGGCACAATACTCACTCACCTGAGACAGGTGAGTTGGGAGCAATACCATTACATCTTCTACCTCCTGACCCATCTGTTGAGTTGAATGATCTGACACATCCTGAGAAGGGAGTTGATTGTTTCAGGTACTGTTATCACATGAGCTAAGTAAAAGGCCCCAAATATTTGTCAAAGTAGCACAAGTCCAAAAGTCCAAAAGGTTCAAGAGTTTGGTGTGGTAAAAATGTAGGATGAGGAGGAAATAGACATGGATCCCAATCCCAGTCTGAGAGTGGAGAGGGAGGTTCTGTCCTTTCAGAGGGAGGTGAGAGGAAGGTCCACCCCACTGGCTGTTGGTCCATAGGTTAGTCTATGCCCTGGACCAGATCCAAGCACTGCACTCTCGTCTCCAAATAATCCATGGGGATTTGAATGGAGAAACAAATTGTGTAACCTGATCAGCAAACAGACCGTGCATATTCAAAAGGCAATCCAAGGTTTGGACATTAGGTGGCCCACATCAAGGTCTCTCACCTTCCTCCCGCACTCACCTGATTTCCACCACTCTTTGGATTGACAAACACCAGAAGTGGCTTCATCAAGGGTGACGGAATGGGCTTGATAACGAATGGCTTCCACTTGCTTTCCTGCCAAATGGAGGGAAGAGGATTAATGAGGTCTCCCTCAAGGTAATGTAGCCTGTGGTTCGCTTCCAAGGGGCAATACGCGTGATCGAGCCGCTACGTGCGCAAGGAGGCAAACATGCTGTGCACACTGTCAACATGTAGGGTGAAACCTCAATTGATTCCACCCTCGTCCCTATCCATAATCAATCAATGGACCGACTCAGACTGCCAAATTGTTTCCTCATGCCCCATCCAACTCTCACTATTCCGCCACCCCAGAAAAGTTCCCCTTTATTTTGCAGGTTGTACCATTCTGGAATATCTCTGCTACCCTGTGACCTAATAACTCAAGGAGCCTTGACAGTGTGTCGGCAGATTACTTTGCTGAGGGAGGCAGTTATCACAGCCAAGCCTAATTCTGTTCTTGTACAACATGCACTTCTATTTGGGTTCTCAAAAGTTTGGTTTACAAGTCCCGTTGGAGGCATTACTCAGCAATAGGTCCTTCGCCTAAAAGTACATCAATTGAGCCAACCAGACTGGGAAGGCAGATGGGGTGGGGGGGGGGAGGGGGGGGGAGGGAGATGCAGGTGAACGTCAGGGATAGGTGGATGGTGAACATGGATTTGGAATGCCAAATGACTTCAGTCGCCCTGGAGGGCCCAAGGTCAGGCAGGTAGGCTTTAAATGTCTTACCTTTAGGTGCTGCTGCTACCATCAGCCTGAGATCTGGATCAGATCCCACCCGGTATGATGGGGGCTGAAAGTATTGACGCGATCTGGGGGGGGGGGGGGGCAGTCCAGGTGCGCACGATCCAAATGAAACCCGAGGAGTGTTCAGCTCACCATCAAGGAGATCCACAGTGGAAGCTCCCCTTCAGGAACCTGGTGAGGCTCAGGGCGGGGGCACCTACCTATCAACGTGTAATGCAAGGAGCAGATAAAGGGAGGTCGATCTGATGGTCAACTGCCTCCTAAATGTTCACTCCTTTTCCAGGATCCAAATCCACGGGCAATGTTGTCGCAGATTACTTGGGGAGTGTACATCTTCGAGGCTTTGCTAGTTTTCGCTCCTACAACTTTTGGCAACTCAGAAAGGGCTAGTGCCAAGCACTATTGAAGGTGAGTGGGGTAATTTTTCCGTGTTTGAGCTTTTCAGATGGTGATTTTAAATGTTAACTGAACTGCAGCAAGAGGTTTTACACCTGCATTCAAATGTATGAAACCATCTAAGTCTACCAGTTAGACTGCCACCTGATCTTGCTTGGATCACTCCCCTTCCTGGGAGCCACAGATTTCCAAGGTGAACAACTGTAATCTCTTAAATAAAGTCAAGTATGGGCAGGATTGCTTAATAGTTACCTTTCTCTTGCTAGAATGGTTATCTTGCTGGAATCATGCATCACTGCATGTCAGCCACACTGGGTTCAAAACCTCTTGGACTAGTGACAATATCTGTTTCTGGTGATGAGCCAAGGGCCTCACATACGCAGCTGCTGCCACAGCAACCGCGAGGCACGACTCAAGGGAAATTAAAACGATCGTCCCTCGCTGTGTCTCTCTCTGCAACGAAGCATAAACCAGTTCCTTTGCCTGACTCACGTCTGCTCCTTTCCTGCTGGTTTTTCTCTTCAATGATGTCCTCTTTTTCCTTCTACTTGAAGACTTGAAGGAGTTCTGTGCAGAGGCAACGGTGAGAAAGTGAGAAACAGGATGTCACCATGGGTGCTGATTGCTGCCTTGTGACAGCCTGTCACTACCCACAGAGTAACGCACAGAGTGAAAGCTGCCTACCTGTTATCACCCCACATCCCTGTGCCTCCCTAGTGCCATGTTCACCTTGTCAGATAATATTAATCCCATTAAATTTTGTTGAAAAAGACAATCAACCTTCTCCAGTTTAATGCCACAGATTTTCATTTGGATCAGCAAAATAACTGTATTTATCATCTTTGGTGCTTTGTACAGAGGCTTCTCCGAGATGTACACAATCAACTAGCTGCTAATACATTTTGCATGTGTAACAACTGCCCTTTTGGTTTACTTCTGTTTACAGTATTAAGACCCTGTCACAAATTGCCCCCGAAAATGGTAGGGTTGAGTAATTGGGTGCAGCAGTTCTTCGGTGAGAGGACCCCAACCCGCATCAGAGTTAGGGAGGGAGTTCCACAATTCAGACTCAGTGACGATGAAGAAAGTGGGCAATAATGGCTCATGGATTTGACTGAGGTCTTTGAAGAGGTGACCAAGAGGATTCATGATGGCAAGGCAGTGGATGTTACATACAAGGACTTTAGCAAAGCCCCATATGGTAGGCTAGTCCAGAATGTCAGATCACATGGGATTCGTGATGAGCTGGCCAATTGGATATAGAAGTGATTTGATTGGTCAGACAGAGTGGTAGAGGAGGGTCATTATTCAGATTTGAGGCCTGTGGCCTGTTTTGTGTCACGGGGACTCATGGAATGCTGTTTGTCACATTTCTTAATGATTTGGGTGACTATGTAGTTACTAAGGTAAGTTGGTTGATTCCCAGAAATTGGTAATAGAATTGACATTGAAGAAGGTGATCCAAGATTACATCAGGATCTAGATCAACTGGGAAAGTGAGCCAAGGAAGAGCAGATGGCACTTAACTCGGACAAGTGTAAGCTGTTGAACTTTGATAGGTTAAACCAAGGCAGGGTAAACAATTGGGCTCTGGAGAGGCTTACAGAACAGAAAGACCTTGGGGCATAGGTACATTGTTCCATGAAAGAGGCTTCATAGGTAAATAGGTTGGTAAAGAAGGCATTGGGACAGTTCACTTCATTGGTTAGGGCAGTGAGTACATGAATTAGGATGTCATGTTACAACTGTATGAGATGTTGGTGAGAAAATACTTGGAGTAATGTGTGTCGTTCTGGTCATTCCGCTGGAGAAAAGAAGTAATTAAGCTGGAAAAGGTGCAGAAAAGACACACAGGACCAAGAATAGTGGTCTGTACAGTCAAACCTTGTCCCACCTGGCAGGTCTGAGTTATAAGGAAAAGTTGGATAGGTTTTGACCAGAAATGTGGTTGAACAAGCAATGAATGGTGAAACCATGAAAGCCTTGTTAGCGATAGTCATGGGCAGACACTCATGATGCAATGATAACACCACTTAAGACTCCATTCAGAAGTTACCAAGCCCATAGGCTCAGATGGTCTTTTGCCAGACTGCGGGGGTGGGGGGGGGGGGGGGGGCAGATAAACGTGTCAAGGGAGGGTCTCTCTTCATGGGTAGCTGCTATCTCCTTTATCTTCTCCTTCTTCACAACCTACAGGCAAGGACGAAATTGGGGCAGACCATGGCAAAAGCGGCACTTTCCCTGGAATGAACACCATTCCCTGACCCAACCGGGCAGAATAATTCCCTGCACTGAAACTGAGTGGGGCATTAGAAACATTTATAAAATGACAAGGGCTATAGACATTGTCCTTTTCTCGGGGTAGGAGAATCTAAAGCAAGAGGGCATAGATTTAAAGTGAGAAGGGAAGAGAGTTGAAAGGGACTGGAGGGGCCAATGTTTCCACACAGAGAGTGGTGGGGCATTTGGAATGAGCTGGCAGAGGAAGTGGGAAACGCAGGTACAATTACAATGTTTAAAAGACATTTAGAATAGAAAATGGATTAAAAAAAAGTTTTAGAGGGAAATGAGCTGAACACAGGCATATGGGGCTAGCTTTTGTAGACAACTTCCTTGGTATGAACAAGGGGCCAAATGGCCTGCATTCATGCTGTAAAACTCTATGGCCCAAAGGACTCCAGACTTTGTGGTGCCAGGATCACAGTTCTACTCTCATTGAGGTAAAGGGACAATGGGGTACTGCTGTGGAGCCTTTCTGGTTCTCCAGCTCTTATGCCATCTCCTTCCCAGAGGAGACCGAAGGAGATTGGACAAACAAATACTGGGAGCAATGTACCCATCTCCATATCCAAGGAGAACTACATTCAGAAGTTAAAACTTCCAAGGCAAGAGGTGACCTGATCAGACAGAGCTGAGGGCACAGGGTCAATCTCAGAGTGCTCCACCTGTGGGGATGTCGTGACCTTGATGCTTCCCGTCCCTGGCTCAGGCCACCATTGCATTCGCAATATGATGGATGATCTCTACTCAAAAAGAGGGAAGTCCCCCTGCAACCCACAACACCAGGCAATGACTCCACATGGCCCTGCTTAAGTAAGAGGGAACAGTGCTGGGAATAGACTGTGAAGGGTTTATGTGTGCTGCAAGTCAGGCCATCACCCTCTGATGCTCCTATCCATAATGACAAGGCCCTCTTTGTGAATGCTATGCAGCGAGGAGTTCTGATATCTCAATGGTGACCCCAGTTTGATCCTGATCCCCAGTGCTGTCTCACAGGACAAAAGTAGTGACTCTGACTTCCTTACGGTAGGCAAAGTTTAAAAATTTCATGTATGTTACATTCTAAATAAATGTAGTATTATGTGACAATAATGGAACCTTTACCTTTCTTTGTGGGAGTTTCACACTCTCCCTGTGTCTGCATGGCCTTCCTTTGGGTTCTCTGGTTTCTTCCCACACCTCAAAGATGTGAGGGTTGGGAGGTTAACTAGCCATTGTGCCCTGGTTGCAGGGTGGAGGGAAGCAGAATCTGTGGGCAGTTGGAGGGAATGTGGAAGAGGAAATGGGATGAGTGTGAATGGATGCTTGAGAACTTCCCAAGCTGCATCACTCCATCCTTCACCGACAACCACAGGATGAGATTCAGTTCTTGCTCCAATGGGCCATCTCCCAAATCCAATGTCCCTCTGTTCTGTGGAAATTGTTGCAAGTGCTGGAGAATGCAATGGTAATTAGACACACACTCCCAGAAATGGACAAGTACAGGGATCTGGGGAACGTTCCACCTGGATGGGTCAGGGAGTGGAGTTCAGTCCAGGGAAAGGTCTGCTTTTGCCATGGTCTGCCCCAATTTTGCCCTTGCCAGTGGGGCATGAAGAAGAAAGTAGTGGTTAGGGGAAGACCTTTGCAGCGGCAGCAATCAGGACCAGCGTTTGAATCCCGCACTGTCTATAAGACATCTGTACGCTCTCCCTGTCTCTGTATCAGTTTTCCCTGGGGGCTCTGGTTTCCTCCCACCATTCGAAACTTACTGGGGGGTGTAGGTTAATTGGGTGTAAATTGTGTAGCATGGGCTCGTGGCCCGAAATGGCCTATACCGGCTGTACGACTAAAAAAAAAAATTGAAGAAGCAGATAAAGAAAGCAGTTGCCATGAAGAGAGACACTTCCTGGACACATTTAAACCCTTGCAGTTTGGCAAAGGACAATCTGTGCCTATGGGCTTGGTAACTTCTGAATAGGGTCATAGGTAGCATTATCGTTACATCACAAGTACCTGCCCATGACCATCACCAACAAGGCTTTCGTTACTCGTTCCACCACATTTCTAGTCACCGTGGACCTCAAACTGGATAAGTGTCCAATGAGAGTGGCCGCGAGACCAATTCCAACCCTGAACCTTCTGTGGGGAACCATCATTCTTGATTCTGCAAAGCTATCTCTCCAACATCTAAAAGATGCAAACAAATTACTTCTGTGATGAGTGGAGCTTCTGAAAGGCTCTCCTTTTGCTTCAGTGAGTTCTAGAGGGATAGAAGCAACTTGATTCAATCAGGGAAACACCATCGCAGGCACTTCCCAATCACAGCATCCAGTATCATCTGCCAACATCAACTCTGGAGGGCTTTCTCAGCAGAACACAGAAGAGCAGCCTCCTTCACCAAAAAAAAAGGTCAAGACACCCACCACTCAAGCTCTCCAGTATCTGAATGGGGACCCACATACCATCCACAATGATGGCCCTCATCCACACTGCCCACCTGGCAGAACCACTGTGTTCCCTACCCCTGAAGCACCACAGAGGGGCATTGAGCCAACCTGCCCCCAAACCAGGTGGTACCCACTAAATACTGACCTCCCACCAAAACTCACTTCCTACTCACGGCCAAGAATGGCCTGCAACCTGACAACTTATAGAGACAAGTGGCATGGTGCCATATTGCAGCCACAAGAAGAACCAGGGGAAGAAACATAGCCGAAGGGGAACACAAAAGCTGCAGATGCTGGAATCTCGAACAAAGAACTGCTGGAGGACAGACCTCATCAAGTCAGATAGCATTATATACAAGAGAGAGAGAGAGAGAGAGAGAGGTAAAGTTGGGTCCTTCATCTCATATACTATCACCTTGCATCACTTCTCAACTACTTTCACTTCTATATTTCTTCTGTATCCACCTATTACCTCTTACCTGTTAGCCTATGCACCACCCCCCCCCCCCCCCCACCCCTTCTTACTGCCCTATCACCTTTTTATTTGGGCATCTATCTGTTTTTCCACATTCTTGAAGCATTTATTGCTATTAACTTCCTATGGATGTTGCATGAACTGATGAGTTTCTCCAGCATGTTTGGGTATTGGATTTGACCCCAGCATCTGCTGACTTTCCTGTTTAACTTTGAGGACATGTTCTGCGTTGCTTTGACTGCCCAACCATCTGTGCACCGCACTAGATGAGCTGACCTGCTGGTCAGCCACTCACTCAAGAGTGCTGGCCATTAGGATGACAATCCTCAAAAAACAGCCGCCAGATCCCGCCTCTATGAGCTGGAATCAGGGGTCTGCTAACACCAGTGGGTGGTGGGGTGGGGGGGTGGGGTTGTTGGAGGACTGGCCCTCCCAAAGCAGGGCCAAAGCAGGGCCATGGGCCCCCTCTGGAAACTCCTCGGGGACAGCTTTTGAAGAACTTGTCCTTGAATCTGGAGGTGTGTTGTCACACCACCCTCCCCCACCCCACCCCCACGCATCTTGTTCCAGCGGAAGATGGGGAGAGTGTGGCTGGGCTGGGAAGAGTTTTTTTAAGTGGTCCTGTCAGAACAGATCATCCCCTCCTTCCACAGGTGCTGCCAATCAGTGTTCCCACCATCCTGTAACGGATTTCTAGTCGCTTTGGAGTCATGGAGATCTACAGCATTGTACAACAATTGATGACCGCCACGTGCAAAATATCTGGCAGAATAGACCGAATTTAGCAATTTCTCATTTTCACAGAGCAAGTGTTTTTGTTTGCTCAAAATGACCAAAATTCAATCCAATATTACTTCTAAACCGAGCATCGCAAGGTATTATCTCCTGGCGTACAAGTTCACTGGGTTTTTTTTCTAACCTTTGGCTGATGCCTACGATAATGAATGGTTTTAGGGGAAGAATTTTTAAAATTTAGAGATACAGCACAGCAACAGGCCCATTTGGCCCTCAAGTCCATGCTACCCAATCACCCCCAATTGACCTACACCCCTGGTACGTTTTGAGGAAACCAGACTCCTCAGAGGAAACCCACACAGAAACGGAGAGAACGTACAAACTCCTTACAGACAGCATGGGATTTGAACCCCAGTCCCGATCGCTGGTGCTGTAACAGCGTTGTGCTGACCACTATGCCAACTGTGCTGCCCCACAACTTAAAGCTCCCACAATGTATTACTATTGTGGGAGCTTTATGTCCTCCGCCTTCTGTCATATTTAAGCCAGGTTTATTAAGGGTACAGGGCCGATGAGGAGAGAGCAAATTGATTGAGCCCACACCCTCGGGAACTCAGAAGAAGAGAGGGTTCTCAATGAGACAGACGAGCTATGAAACAGGCAGCTTAGGAAAGGTTTGAGGAGAAAATTCATCACTTAGAGGGTGGGAAATCTTGGAAACTCTGCAGAAAAGATCTGGCCATCTGCAGTTACCCAGGATATTCAAGACAGAGTTTGGTCGATTTTTGAATATTTAAAAGGAATTTAGGAAAATGCAGGAAGGCAGCAGATTGAATCAGTCCTGAACAGGCAGAGGAGCAGGAAAGAGGGGCTGAATGGCTTCTTTCGGCTTCCATTTTGTGTTTCCATGGGCACGGAGAGCTGAACATGCAGCCAAGGTGGTGGGGTGGGGGAGGGGGGTTGAGAAAGTGAATCTGTGGGATTTGTTGCCACGGACACCTGTGGGAGGCTGTGATTGGGTAGATTTCAAGTGGTGGTTGATTGGTTCGTCATTGGTAAGGGCAGAAAAAGCTGTGTGTAAAAGACAGGAGGATAGGGTTGAGAGGAGGAGTGTTTTGAATGGTGGGGTAGATAGCCAAAAGGCTTAATTTTGCTCCTAAGACTTATAATCTTATTCTGCTCTAGCTCATTGGTCCCATAGATGATGCACACATCACAACTTAACTGACTGAAAAGGTGCCCTGGGCACGGTTGCATCATTGTCAATAACTACTGTGGGACTGAACTCTGGAGTAGAGGCAGCATTGTGAAAGCAGGTCACATACTTGTAGTACATAATCATCTAGAACTGCCTCATAATTCAGTCAGGCTGACACCTAATAACCTTGGCCAGTTTGAATCAATGGTAAAGAAGCTTGCAATCTCAAGACGCGCCCCGAGTCCTATGAATCCACTCAATCTTAGTAGTTCAACAGTGAACACAGTGAGAGGCAATGCCCCATGATGAAAGCAGAAAGTAACACCAGGACTCTCATCTGGAATGATTTTAAACATTCACTTCCAGGATATGGGAGGCCTATGGGACCAGGTGCAGGTTGATGGGACCAGGCAGAATAGTTTGACACAGACTAGATGGGCCAAAGGGTCTGTTTCTATGCTGCAGTGTTCAATGGTTCTATTCAGTGGGCTGGGAGTTGTCCAACTCTGATTACTCTTGACATGATGGTACTTGATGCAGCTCCACCTGCCGAGGGAGATCCAGGAATGAAACCTCAGCACATAATGTAGGACAATCTGTAGCCATGGATGGTGGGGTTCCCCAGAGCCCAAAGCCCTAGTGCCTCCAGGAGGAAGAGGTTACTGGTTTGGAAGGAGATGTCGGAATCGCCTGGGTGAGTAATCGTAGTGCACTTTTATAACATCTCCATCAGTGTATGCCAACAGAGGAGGGAGTGAAGGCATTAGGTTTCAAAATTTCGGCAACCTTGACTTGGTTGATGCTGAGGTTTTAGAGAACACATCAAGCCACGTGGGCTATGGATCATTATGGCTTGTAGGAGATGGACAGGTGATGAGGAGATTGGTTACCCACTTGCTGGAAAGTGCCCAGTGGTTGATCTGGTTTTGAAGCCATTGTACAGTATTCTGCACCTATGAGAATTGGTAGATGCCAGTTACATGTATTTTATGGTTGCTTGAGATTTACTCTTACACAACCTAATTAAAACTTGTCCGCAGCCTCACGATTTTCTGATTTCTGCTCACCAGGCAAGCCTAATTATACGGATTTCATGACAAATCTTGAATCTGCTAAGTCAGTCATTTGAAAAAGAACACCGTGTCTCAATATTCATCTTCTTGTGGAACCTTCCCTTTTCTTGCAACATGGACCCTGAAACATCATCACCTTCTGACCTTTTCAAATGAACCCATTCAAAAAGAGCCTGGTCGAATAAGTCCACCTTGGAGGTAGGAAGGGTGTGACGTCACTCAACCCTTTTATCAGTGTCAGTCTTCATATAAAACTGCTTCGCATTCTGGGACTGGTCCTTAATGTCGTAGATGGTTGATGAGCCAATGCTAAATTCCACCATAAGCATTGTCCGACTTTCACCTTTTTTCCAGTCTCTTACATACCTCCATCTTCTGCTTAAGGGTATGCACTACAGGTTTACGCCTGCCTGCTTGTTTTTCTTTCAGCAAGGTAATGGTTGGGGGGGGGGGAATTTGTCCAAAATAATGTCCTGCAAAACAGAATCTGTTTGATTACATTGAATCTCAAGGGAGGAACTAGCTGTAGGTGTCATCTGGCGTGCGAGTGGTGGATTGACAGACTAACGGCAAGGTGCACCAATTTTAAACTTGGATAGTTTTTACCATTTATTTGTTCTTAGTTATTTAATTTTTTATTTACTTTCCTCAATTTTTTTTCCCGATTGCTTGAGGTTGCCGGTTGCTTAAATTCCAGATACTGGAGCTTTACTTGGTCCAGGCAGTAGTAAAGGCCAGGACATTGGTGGTGAAGCCTAAAATGGTAGTGGTTTGAGATATGCATTTTTTGGCACTTTTGAGCCATGTTACTTCAGGTTGGGGCTCATTGCCCTCAGAGATGGGGTGCATTGCCCACCATTTACCATCCTCTGCTTGATTGTTGACAAAATACCCTGCAGATGATGGAATCTGGAGCCAAAAAAAGCAAAGCTGGAAGAATCCAACAGGTCAAGCAGCATCTAGGGAGGTGAGAGGGATAAATCAAGGCTTCAGGTTGAGACCCTCCATCAGGGCTGGACATTTTTCTCCCAATGCTGTCTGCATCTTGCTGCCTGTGTTTCGTTTGCTGTGGAGTTAGAATTCAACATTGTGCAAAGATCCACCACTTCTGATGGAGTGAAGATCATCAAGGAGATCACTGGAACTGAAGATTCAGTCCAATTCCCTTAACTGCAGTTGCAAACAAGAGTCCAAGTGCCTGCTGTCCATTAAAGCATCTTGACCTGACATGGTAGAGGCCAGGGAGTTAGTTTATAGCATCAAGAGAAAAGTTAAAGAGTAGCTACCTTGATCAAGCATTCACCAGAAAGACTTAAATATAGGCCTTGTGATGTGGCAAAAGGGAGAATAACCAATTATTCAACAAACTGAGCAAGCAACAATATTGTTCTATCTCCACTTCCCCTCTGCTGATTTCCAGTCAATGTTTAAGTCAAATAAATCCCACTATGGTGAATATTCTGATCGCTGGCATTACAGGATCTGCATATATATTCTCTACCAACCTGGTTTGCAACAACAGCCGACAATCACGCGGGTCAGAATTATCCATGCATCATATCAACTTGTTTATTCAACCATGCTCATGCTTTCTTTCAAAGTGAAACGCTTGTAACACATTCTCATCAAAAGGACATGCAGAATGGTCATCAACAAAACCGATTCCAATATCCTATCCCTTTAAAAAGAAATGTTCAACACTTTCATGTCAGCCAAAGCATAATGCCACACACAAAAATGACGTGCTGGTGAAGTCATTAAATATCGTGGTTGACTTGGACCAGGATATTTCTGAACATGGTCATGGTGCTGTTGAACTTGATAGGGTGACAACCCTACCTCGTATGGAGGCTCCCCAATGATGTTGAACCCCAAACAGAGAATACTGAGAATGGAGATGAGGCACATGACAGGTGCTCTGTGCTTTATACCTGTGGTTTTTTCACCTTTATTATCCACGTTGGGGGAATAATGACTGCCGCATGCACGCCTAGCGAACAAGGCTCCTCGATGTGATGCAACATGAAACATGTCACTTTATTGTGAAACTGAAACAGAAGAAGAAGTTTGACGAAAGTTAGCTAAATAGTTTTAAAAAGCATTCCCCTTTGACCGAGCACTCCTCAATGAGAGTGGGTGTAAAACAGTTGGCCCGGAACGTTTACTGATTGTACCTCTGCTCTGAAAGTTATGATCTTCTCCAAGCTGTACGAATGCCAGTGATAGCCAGTTAGACTACTCACAGAAGAAGCCATCTCACTGTTCTATCATGTGACACATAAAGTTAACCCCTTTCCTCTCTCCAGAGATGCTGCTGAGTATTTCTGATTTGCATCTGGTAAGGGTGATTCAAGCAAGTGTCCAAGTGTGGAATCAGAACTCATTCACGAGTGGGTTTCATTTTATCCTGGACCACTGGTGTCCAAAAGAGCAAATCCTTGGACACAGAGAACTATTCCTCACCTTGCACCCACAAGAGTGCAGAAAGACCACTAATATTGAAATAAGGTTCATCTGAATTGATCTCTTTCCAGTGAATGTTCCTCTGAATGGAGCGGAAATGAGCTGGGAATAGCCGCTGGCTTTAATGATCACAATATGAGACAACATTCCACCAGTTGTTTCTGACACGTTTCAACCTTTGGTTAAAGCCAGTGGTTTCAAAGCTATCACAGCGAGCCCTGGATATTCTGTTTTTTAAATGAATTACCAGGTCAGTTTGTGCAAAGTTGAAGAGTTAATGCAGAGATACCTTACACAGTGGCAATGGAACATTAACTGCGCTCCTCTTACGATGAGGCTTGAGTCCCCAGGGTGAAGAGCTTGGCCACACAATCCAAGAACTAACTGATGAGTGAGTCAATTACAAGCTGGGCAGCATCAATATAGATAACTAGACACGGATATGAAAGTGCAGACAGATCCTCCCATCTACTAGTGGGACTGAAGTCAGAGATCATGAAGTCACCAAGATCTCTCGATCCAAGCATGACTCGGCGGAAAAGAAAATGTTTTGCAGATATTCGCTGCTGTCTTGAATCCGAGTAGAGATCCTGATATCCAGTGTTGGGCTCACTCTTTGTGTTACTGGATGGTGGGGGGGGGGGGGGCATTGATTATAATACAAGTTTCCCCCCCTCTCTCCTGATCCCACCTCACTAACAATTCAGGTTACCATTTCCTGCACAAACAATGCTCAGTGAAGTATATTTTCATTGGTGTCTCAAACTTGCTCCCCAAGCCGTCTCTCACAACCAGGCAACAGAGAGGTGGGGTGACAGCTCTTCATCCAACCACCACGATAGACAACTGCCGTTGCTACTCACTGCCTGCTTGCACCAGGAGCAGCTGATGGCTATGATCTCCTTCGTGTGGAACGAAAACTTTTGCTGGAAACCCTGCAAAACAGAGTCATGGTGTCAGAGACCTTGGACCTACCACATCATACTGACCTTTTGCCTGTCCACACTAATCCAATTTGCCTTTTTAAGCCTCTTAAACTTAGTAATTGTATCGGAGTCCATCTCCTCTGGCAGCTCATTCCAGATATCAACCGCTCTCTGTGTAAAATAAATCCCCCTCAGATTCCCCTTGAAGTTCCTCCCTCTCGCATTACATCGATGCCCTCCTAAAATCACAAGCATCCTGAAAAAGCTCGTTCTGCAAGAGGCTTCTCCAGAAAAAAAAATCTCTGGGAGCATTTTCAACTCCTCGAGTGTTTGTTTTCAGAAGCCCTCTCCCCGCCTTTGGCAAGAGCTGTTTGGGCTGCCACGTGTGAGAGCGTGGGACAGAACCCATGCCTTCATGGAACCAAATCCAAACAGCTATGGAGCTGGGCATGAGAGCAAGAGAAGAACCAAAAGAATAACCCAGAAGTAAGCTTTGAGGAGCTACAATAATTCACGTGGACACTCAGACTGTAATTTCAACCTATTATTTCACCAAGGAATCCACATGATAGGGTAACAGCAGCTCCAGTCAGAGGCCAGTAAAGAATAACCTGTCAGCCTAGGGACAAGAGCCTGCATTCATGCCCTTCACTCCCTATCAGTCATACAGAAATGCCGTGTGTTGGAAAGATTCCACAGGCACCACTGAAACCTTGGCTTCAGAGAGAACCAGGTTTGGAATATCACAGCGGGGTGACAAGTGGTGAGCAGCAGTAACAAGGAGAGGCAGCGAAGGGATGATACGTACCTTCCCGCACTGCTTGCATTTCCCTTCCTGACGACGTCGGTGCACCCAGTGATGTCTGACAAAGCTCTGCTGAAGAGATCACACACACGCACGACTTCAAAACTTCAGTGTTCAAGGTTGGATGTTACACAACAAGAATAAAACCCCATCCGCTCCTCCTCAAAGCAACTGTTTTCCTCCTATTGGTGCTGATCACCAGTTGGACAGGTCCAGTTTTCAATCAACCCGCTTATAAAAACATTTTAATTTAAAAAAATTAGACATGCAGCATGGTAACAGGCCATTTTGGCCCACAAGAACATGCTGCTCTTGTTGTTGTGGTCATGTACTTACCTGTGTTGGGAGCAATTGCCGGTTGCCACTGATGCAACGGACGGAAGTAGTAGGGCGCATTAGTTCAGAAGGTTGCTTACGTGGGACAGATCTCAGACGCAGGAGGAGAGTGAGAACATCGAGATCACCTATGTGGTGGAGAGGCGATCGTTGCAGGCTTCTGCTATATGTTATTTTTTAAAGTTATTTTGCGGGTGGAACAGAGAAAACACTCACAGATAATATTTTTAACAGACACAAAGGCACCTAGATTCAAAGCTGTAAACAGCATTATTATTGTTCAATTGAAATGCTACAACAAAGAATGTTTACTCAAGAATATGGCCACCTGCCATATTTTGGGAAATTGAAACTGAACCAGAATTGCTCAAGTCAGTCAAGTGATTAAGACACTTGAAGAAAGCATTTTAATTCATCAGAAAGTCAGCTGGAGAGTCGGAATTAAAGTGACTTTGGGGAAGATGGTCACTTTTGCTGCTTCTCCTTGTTAGAGTAGTGATTTGCTATGCTCATTGTAATGGTCACTTTTGACTGACCCATATCTGGGTAAAGAAAAAAAGATCATTCTTGCATTTGGATCGTGACCATTTGATGGTCATTTCGTTTAACCCTTGCCTGGGTTCATGGAAACATCATGGAAATCACAAGTCCCATAACCTCTAAGCAAGGAAGAGAGGAATTGTGAAAAATCATTCATATGAAGCAACTCAACAAGAATTTGTGAGTTTTGAGAAGTCTAGTCTCTCCTACTCCATAATTACTTCTAAACATCAGTTTAAAAGATTTTGTGTTTCAACACAAGATTTTTAAGTCTGACCTTTGAAATCGACTTTTCAGAATCATGCCTAAGCTGTAATGGTTTGGGTAATCCCCACACACAGACACACACGCACATTTGCGCATAGTTGGGGTTAAGTTTAGATTTAAGATATTATATCATTAATAGTTAGTATAAAAATTGTTTTGAAGAATCCTTTGTTTTGGTGAATTTCTATTGCTGGGTGGTCCATGACGTAACACAATGGTTCTCGACTTTTTTCTTTCCACTCATATACCACTTTAAGTAATCCCTATGCCATAGGTGCTCTGTGATTAGTAAGGGATTACTGGTTTGTGGGTGGAAAGAAAAAGGTTGTAAACCACTGTTTTAATTGTACCTCATTGACTCGTTATGTGCACGGTTTCAGAACTCCAAAGGAAATGGGCCAATGACAATTTTTCCTGAAGCAAAATATTCCAGTTACAATTGGGTCTAGAGCAAAGATTCTCAACCTTCCCTTCCCACTCATAGACCACCTTAATCGTTAGGACGATGATTCCCGGTTCCCAGAGGCCAGTCTCTGACAGTCTGAGGCCTTCGGATGGCGGGCCCCGAGTTGGAGCTGCCACAGCATCTACGTTTAGCTGCCTGTGCTTCATACAGTGACCCGATGGAACCCACAGGACACCTGCCTACAGCCGCACGCGGGTTGACCTGCACACTGCTGTGGTTTCCTGCTCCAGCGACCCAGGTGCTCAGATTTCTTCCCACATTCCCACGATGGGTAGAAGCACAATTGATGGCTGTGAATTACCCCTCGTGCAGGTGAGTGGCACACATATCAAGGGAGGTGGGGGCGGGGTGGTTGATGGCATTCGAAGCAAGGACAGGACTGATGGGATTACTCTGTGGGAGCTAGTCTGTGGCCTCAGCTTTGCTTCTTGTGCCACATTAAGCAAGTTGTACCATCGTATTATGCAAAACTAATTCACAAAATTCAGCCACACATTCACCGACTCTTTATCATCCCAGTATCAAACTCCTTGTTCTCCCAGGAATGTTGCTGGGTCACTGTGGTGCACACACTGGCCCAGGAATATTGCTGGGTCACTGTGGTGCACACACTGGCCCAGGAATATTGCTGGGTCCCTGCGGTGCACACACTGGCCCAGGAATATTGCTGGGTCACTGTGGTGCACACACTGGCCCAGGAATATTGCTGGGTCCCTGCGGTGCACACATTGGCCCAGGAATATTGCTGGGTCACTGTGGTGCACACACTGGCCCAGGAATATTGCTGGGTCACTGCGGTGCACACACTGGCCCAGGAATATTGCTGGGTCACTGTGGTGCACACACTGGCCCAGGAATATTGCTGGGTCACGGTGGTGCACTCACTGGCCAGCCTCAAGTTATTGTTCAGCCGCGGACACCTTTACAACTCAATCCTGCCTTGCCTTCACTTTACCATCACACAAAAATACCCTGTAAAGACACACAAAGACGCACCACTAATCCAGTGCCCTGATCAAGATAAGGACGAAAAGCAAAAGAAAGTCCCTTTCAGGGACAACGAGTGTAGGTGGATTCCATCACCTCTTTGATGCCTGCCACCTCCTGTGCTCCCACGAGATGCGTAGCTGCACACCTGTCCATTCCAAGCTCCAGGGCTCCCAGTTATGCTGGAGAGAATTTGAGATCCTTTTACAAAGGCTACTGTAACTCCGAACTAGTGATTCACTCGCCCATAGTTAATTGAATGAGCAGTGAAGGTAATCCCTGACCTATTAGTATCACCAACAATGAATGTGCCAAATGCACTGTGTCCATTCACTGTGGCTTCAGTATAAGCTTCTGGCTCCACTGAAAAACATCCAATTACCCTGCAGCAGGAGGCTCTGTTCAACGTTGTTCCCTTCCCCACCCCCCAAAAATGTGCACAATCAGAGTTTGTGTTTGTAGGTCTTTTACGTTACCTCTCGAAGAGAACGACTGCCCCCTTCTCGGAAGGTTGGCTTACAACGGAAGCTTATCTAAAGGAAGGTTAAAAATTAAACAAGGACAATATTAGGTTGTGTTTCTCCGCAGTCCATCATCCAAGCTCATCCTTGAAAGAGCTTCAGAGAAACCCAAAAAATATAAAATCAACTAATTATTTAATGCATTTATTGCATTCTGGCTTGGGATTTTCCACAAGAGGGATATGCTGTTTTTAATCCACTTGGACAGCTGCTCTGCCCATTCAAGTGCACTGTTCACTGACAACACAGGATGGCTGTCATCACTCCAAGGGAGAGAGGCAATAAACAGGAAACTACAGGCCCAGTTAGCCTGACTTTAGTGGTAGGCAAGATTCTAAATTCCATTATTAAAGATGAGGTTGGGGTTCTTGACACCAGATTAAGCAGGCCTAGTCAGCGTGGTGTCCTTCAGGGGAGATCTTGCTTTGGGCGACACAGTTAGCGTCACCCGGGTTCGGATCCGGCGCTGTCTGTAAGGAATTTGAACGTTCTCCTTGTGACCTGCATGAGTTTTCCCCAGGTGCTCTGGATTCCTTCCACTCTCCAAACATCGTACGGAGTTGTTGGTTAATTGATGGGAATTGGGCAGCATGGCCGGGATCGGCTTCTATCGTGTTGTAACTTTAAAAAAAAAGGCTCTAGTTCTTTGAGCAAGTAACGAGTGGGTCGGACAAAAGAGTAAGTGACTGTTATCTATTTGGAGTTTCAAATTGGCTTTGACAAGGTGCCGCTCACGAGGTTGCTAATTGAGTTAGGCAAACATGGTATTACGGGAAAGGTACGAGTACTGGCTGACGGGCAGAAAGCAAAGGATAAAGGGGCCCATTTCTGGGTGGCGGCCAGTGACAGGTGGTGTTCCACAGGGGTCGCGATGGGCCTGCTGATTTTCATTTTGTATGCAAATGATTTAGATGACAGCGTTGTTGGCTTTGTGGCCAAGTTTGTGGATGATATGAAGATAGGAGGGGTGAGTGGTGTTGATCAAGCAAGGAGTCTGCAGAGGAAGTTAGATAGGTTGGGAGAATGGGCAAAGAAATGGCAGATAGAATACAGTGTAGGGAAGTGTATGGTCGGCACTTTGCTGGAAAGAATAAAGAAATGGACCATTTTCTAAATGGGGAGAAAATTCAGAAAGCGGAGACCCAAAAGGACCTGGGAGTCCTAGTACAGGATTTCCTAAATATTTTTTAAAATGGCGGCCTGCTCTTTGGGCTGCTGTAATGGCAGCACTGCCGCTGACAAAGTCCTGTGGAGAACAGGAAGCAGAGACTATGTGCATCCCCGGAAGGTTCACCCGCCCAGTCCGACTGCCTTCTGCTCCGTACAGGCTTTAAGCAGCCTGTTAAAGGAGCAGACGGTATTTTAAAATCCTGCAACCTCGGAGTCTGGGCTCAAGATGGCGAAGCCTGTCTTCGGCAGCAGCCACAAGGGGTTGCAGACTCCGGGGAAGAGGAGTGCTGGCGCAGCGCACCAGAAAAACAGGGAGGCACCCCCTGCTTCAGAAGGAGAAGCAGAGTAGACAACCCATGGGGATAGTGAGCATGGCGGCGGCCGAGCGAGAGGCTCCAAGGCTGAAGGGCACACAGTCAGCGGGCTGTAGGTGGCTTGGTGCAAGGAACCACACAGGTTGCAGGCTGGTGGCGAATGTAGTCAAGGGAACTTGCATCAGGCTGCAAAATGGTGGAGGCTGGTTCGAGACTGGCTGAAGGGGAACCAGGAACTGGAGCCAAGAGGGTGCTGACAGCTTCCTGATCACGTCAGAGGTTGGGATCTGGAGCTCAGGTGGCCATCGCTTTGAATCTAAAGTCAAAAGGGTGCGATGTACGAAGGGTGTTTGAGGTGGAGGGGGAGAGCACTGAGGGAGGGGAAGAAAAGTCAGAGAAGGGAAGGGGTGGTAAAGAAGAACAAGGAACAGTGGGACCACAGGGGGTTGGGGAATCCCCTCAGTTTGGGGAAAATTCAGGGTGGGGAATCCCCTCCATTTGGGGAAAATTCCTGCTCAGGAATCTGCGGAGGCTGCGGGAGCACTGGAGGAAAATCCATGGACACTCGGTGACTCGGCAGGGGGGTGGGGGGGTGGAATTATCTTTTGTTTTCTTTATCTGACTGTAAGAGGTGCTGGGAAATTTCTGCTGATGGCAAAGGAAATTTCATGTAAATATTACATTTTCAGTTTTATTACATGACAATAAAATAATCTTGAAGGCTTATTAATTTTGAAAGGAACCAAATATAAATGTTGCAGATTTACAAGGGATTGGGAGCATTTCGCGCAGTTTTTGGCCCCATATCTAAGGAAAGTTGAGCTGGTGTTGGAAAGGAACAAGGGGAGGTTTACAAGAATGATCCTGGGGACGAGGGGGTTAATATACAAGGAGTGTTTGATGGTGTTGGAATTTAGAAGGATGAGGGCGAGATCAAAACCTACCGAATATTAAAAGGGCTACATAGAGTGGATGTGGAGAGGATGTTTCCTGTGATAGGAAGAGTCTGGAACCAGAGGGCACTGCCTCAGAATACAAACATACAAGTTTAGCTGCAGTCTACCGAATGTTTTAATAACAGACTCCATGGAGGGAAAGGAACTGTAACATCCCATGGAACAGAATCACTTTCCTCAGGAGTTTTATTCATGATTAAATTTCAGGCAAATGGGAAATGTGAATCAGCAAACAAGTAGGTTGGATAGTTTCAAAATTGCCTCTCCCATTTCCTCTTCCACTGTTTCTACCCATCCTTTTCCCACTCCTGTACTCAAGCCCCTTGAACCTTCCCACATTTGTCGTCATCTGCACACCTCTCCCACCTGCACTTGCTCCAGTATCCCATCACCTCTTCGCCACTCCCCAGACCCTCCCCCATTTTTTTAATGCCCACTTTCTCCCCTTTCCACTTTAGTCTCGATAAGGAGTCCCAGCCTGAAACATCGCTTGACCATCTCCCTCCATGTACGCTGCTTGACCTGCTGGGACACTCCAGCTTCTCTTAGCACATTCCCCACCACATTGACCGGTAAGTATGGAACTAATTCCAGAGAACAGATAGCTCCTTACCTTCTCCAACTGCTCCACGCACACTGTGTGCACAATAATCTTGCACGCTGCACATTTCCTCCTTGGAACCGACTTCTGTAGAAGATAAAAGTTTTAAAAAGGACAATGTCAAAGACAACATAGCCCAACAATAGAAAAACAATCCATCCAAAGCCTATTTTACTCATTATGGTCTTAATTGTTTATTCCCAATAATCCTCTTCAATTTAATCATCTAATTTTTAAATACAGATTTTATAAAAAAAAGGATTTTTTTTTTTAAATCACCTAATTTTTAGAGATACAGCATGGTAGCAGGTCCATCCGGCCCATGAGCCTTCAGGTCCCAATTAACCTACAAAGCCCATGTGTCTTTGGAACGTGGGGGGAAACTGGAGCACCCAGGTAGCTGCAGGGAGAATATATAAGCTCCTTGTAGACAGTGCTGGATTCAAACCCGGGTGGCTGACACTGTAATAGAGTTGTGGTAACTGTGCTGCCCGTAATCTTCACTGGGCACACATATGTCTTCCCTTGCTGCAAGGATCAAAGGTTCTGGAGAAACTCAGCATAGAAAGTAAAACAGAATTGACCTATCGAGCATGCACCCTTCCTTGAGCGCGTTAAAAATCAGGTGGACACCCAAATAAAAGGGATGGGGTGGGGGAAGAGATAGGAGAAGGGGGATGAGCATAGACTAAGGTAAGAGAGAATAGGTGGACACGGTGGTTTTTTTTTGGGGGGGGAAGAGTAGAAGAGAAAGAAGCTAAGAAGTGAGGGGGGAGAGGACTGTAGGAGAAGGAAGGGAAGGGGGTGGGGAGCTGGAGGATGGACGACAAAGAGACGAGGGCAAGAGAGATACCAGCGGAGGGGAATAACGGAAATTGGAGGCCGATATTGATGCCCATCTCTTTGAATATAAGGTGCTGTTCCTCCAATTTGTGATTCTGCACTTAAGTGCTGGAGAAACTCAGCAGGTCACACTGACCTCCACAATCCACTCAATCTTCTTTCATTGGATCATTCTTTGATTACTTTTAATGATCTTCAGTGGTCAGACTCTGGTCAACTCAGTGACTTTCTCTGGAGTTCCATTTTGAGTGAACTGCATGATCTTCACGAAGATTACTCTCTGATTCATGGACAATGGACTTCACTGAAGACAACTGGTATAGGTCACACTTCTCTGGTCACCTCCTAATGTATTTGGTCTTAACTGGGCTTCACCCTGTGATTTAGTGACTCCATCCCTTCACTCTGTGATTTGGATGCAGTGATGGTTTGCTTCTAATTTTGACAGGAGTACAAAGAGCATCAGAAAAGCCCCTTCTACACACTGCGTCTGTGGTGACCGCAAGGCACTCATTTACACTAATCCCACACGTACCCATTTTCCCCCACTTTCTCATGGAGTCCATTCAGATTCTACCTTTCATTTGCTCACCAAGGGCCATTTTGGGTCATAAAATTATACAGCAAGGCCCTGCAGTCCATCGACTCAGACCAACATTTACACTCATCTCAATTTATGCTCTCTACATTCCCATCAAATCCTCTGGCCACTTTTGGTGGTAAACCAGGGGCCATTTACAGTGGTCAGTTATTCCATCATCTGCACAGCCTTTGGATGTGGAAGAGGGGCAATCCCTGCGGTCATGGGAGAATGGGCAGACAGCTCCCAGGTCAGGACTGAACCTGGGTCACAGGAGCTCAGATGCAGCAACTCCACTATTCAAGAGGTCTGGAGAGAGGAGTCTGAACACCAACGCTCCATTTGTGGAACTTCCTGCAGCCAACCATTTCAACTCTCCCCAACCACTCCTACAAATGGCATGTCTGTCCTGGCCTAGTCCATTGTCAAGGTGAGGATCAACACATCATATTCCTTCCTGGGCAGGAATTTTCCCCAAATGGAGGGGATTCCCCACCCTGAATTTTCCCCAAACTGAGGGGATTCCCCAACCCCCTGTGGTCCCACTGTTCCTTGTTCTTCTTTACCACCCCTTCCCTTCTCTGACTTTTCTTCCCCTCCCTCAGTGCTCTCCCCCTCCACCTCAAACACCCTTCGTACATCGCACCCTTTTGACTTTAGATTCAAAAAAAGGTCCCAGCCCAAAACGCTGACCATGGATGCTGACTGAGTTCCTCCAGCAATTCTTTCTGCTGCATTTGGGTGACTTTCATTTACTCGGGAATACACAAGTTACTCTCTGAACAATCCTCAGAGAAGACACTTACTATTTTCGCTTCACTGCGGACCTTCTTTGCTTGCTCATCCTGACCTTACCTGTGATTTGCAGCCACCTGGCCAGGGTCTAGCTTCTGTGGGCCAACTAGTTGTTGGGAAATGACTAAATTATCTGAGTATTGCTCACATGTCACGAACCTCCTGTTTAATTCAGTCCACCCTTCTTCAAAACGATCACTCAGATTTCAAATTTATTGTCAGAGTTCGTACGTGACATCACATACAACCCTGAGATTCTTTTTTTTTGCAGATGAGGCAGAATTACCACTTATTGGCAGTGCAATAAAAACTGTATATAATATACACAAGTAAACAAAACTGACAGAGAGGGAAAAACAATAATGTGGAAAAGTAACAGTCTTTAAATGAGTCCCTGATTGAGTTTGTCGTTGAGGAGTCTGATGGTGGAGGGGTAGCAGCTGTTCCTGAACCTGGTGGTGCGAGTCTTGTGGCACCTAGACCTCTTTGCTGATGGCAGCAGCGAGAACAGAGCATGTGCTGGGTGGTGTGGACCCTTGATTGCTGCTCCTCTCTGATGGCATATGTTCTTGACGGTGGAGAGAGGTTTGCCTGTGATGTTCTGGGCTGTGTCCACTACCTTTTGCAGGGCTTTACACTCAGGGGTACTGGTGTTTCCAAACCAGACCGTGATGCAGCCGGTCAGCGCACTTTCCACCACACATTTATAGAAATTTGCCAAGGTTTCTAATGTCGTACCAAACCTCTGCAACCTCCTGAGGAAGTAGATGTGCTCTCTTCAAGATGCCATTGGTGTGTTGGATCCAGAAAGGAACCCCCGAGATAGTGACTCCCAAGAACTTAAATTTGCTCACCCTCTCCACCTCTGATCCCCCAATGACCACTGGAGTGTAAATCTCTGGCTTTCTTTTGCTGAAGTCAACAATCAGCTCCTTAGTTTTGGTGACACTGAGTGTGAGGTTGTTGTTAGATTGTTTTCAATCTCCATCCTGTGTGCTGACTCTTCACCTCTCTTTATACATCCCACGACTGTGATATCGTCAGCAAATTTGTGGATGATGTTATTGTTGTAGTGAGCCACACAGCTGTAGGTGCAAAGTGAGTGGAGCAGGGGGCTAAGAACACAGCCATAGAGATAGTGGAGGAGATGTTCTTCCCTATCCTCACTGATTGGGGTCTGGAGGTGAGGAAATCCAGGATCCAATTACACAGTGAGGTGTTGAGTCCCAGGTCTTGGAGTTTGCTGATCAGTTATGAGGGGATGATGGGGTTAAATGCTGAATTATAGTTGACAAAGAGCATCTCTGCTGACCTGTCAGGAACCATTGATTTAGTTTGGAAATGTAGGAGATTTTTACTTTATTTTAAACATTGTGTTTGGAGCAAACATATGGGCTCAAGGGTGCGTGTGGGCACTGTTCTATGTTCCCTGAATGATTTTGATATGTTGAAGTTACAGACAATTAATTTTTTTGTAATGATTGTTCTGTTCTCGACAATTGAAATGCTGGGCTTAGTTTATTCAATGAGCTGTTTCTGCTTTGCAAAACCTCTCTGATCAATCCAGGAGCCCAATACTGTCACTTACAGTTATCTTCACCAGACAGTTCTCTTCACCAAGGTAGCAGAAGTCTCCAGAGGCGTTTGTCTCCATCCAAATGTGATCGCCATTTATAGCACTTTCCTGCAAGTAAAAAAAAAATCAGTTTCAATGTTACTTGAACAATGGCTTCTTGGAAGAATGAGTCGAGACAACTGCACAGCCAGGAAGGGTCATTGAACTTCTTGCAGCCATCTATTTACGCATTAAGACTGCTGCTCAATTGTGGCTGAACAGAGAATGGTAAGATTGGAGATTTTCCTCACTTGCCAAAGTTCATCAGGCAACCGGCAACCTGCAGTTCAGGCAGCATCCCTGGAGGGAAATTTTACATTAAAAAAAAAACTTAATTTAATTTTAATGATGTAGCATTGTTGAAGGCATTTCCGGCCCATGAAATCCATGCTGCCCAATTACATCCAAATAACACCTGAACCCTGGACGCTTTTGGAGGCTGGGATAAAACGGGAGCCCCTGGAAGAAAGCCACACAGGTAATGGGGAGAACGTACATAGATAGAAACATAGAAAATAGGTGTAGGAGTAGGCCATTTGGCCCTTCAAGCCTACACCGCCATTTCCCCAGTCTTTCCGTCACATTAGCCCCATGGTCCCCTATTATTTTCTGAAGATTATTCATATTTTCCCTAGTGAAGACCAAACTAAAGTAGCCATTTTGATCATGGCTGATCATCCACTCAGTACCCTGTTCCAGCTCTCTCTCCATACCCCCTGATCCCCCTAGTCACAAGTACTAAATCTAACTCTCTCTTAAATATAGCTATGGAACCGGCCTCAATCACTTCCTGCGGCAGAGAATTCCATAAATTCACCACCCTCTGAGTGAAAAAATTCTTCCTCATCTCAGTTCTAAAGGACTTCCCCTTTATCCTTAAACTGTGACCCCTGGTTCTAGACCTGCTCAACACTGGGAACAATCTTCCTGCATCTAGCCTGTCAATTCCCTTAAGAATTTTGAAGGTTTCTATTAAATCTCCTCTTAATCGTCTAAACTCCAGTGAGTACAAGCCCTGTCATTCTAGCCTTTCTTCATATGCAAGTCCCGCCATCCCTGGTATCAATCTGGTCAACCTTATCTGCACTCTCTCCATGGCAGTGATGTCCTTCCTCAGATGAGACCAAAACTGAACACAATACTCCAGGTGAGGTCTCACCAAGGCCCTATACAACTGCATCAATACCTCTCTGCTCATGCACTCGAATCCTCTTGATATGAACGCCAACATACCATTCACCTTTTTTACTGCTTGCTACACCTGCATGCCCACTTTTAATGACTGATGCACAGTGACACCTTTTCCTAATTGGATACTCACCCCTCCCATTCTTTCCTCCAAAGTGAATAACCACACACTTATCCACATTATATTGCATCTGCCATGCATTTGCCCACTCACCCAACCTGTCCAAGTCACCCTGCACACTCTTAACAGCCTCTACACAGCTCAACACCACCCAGCTTCGTGTCGTCTGCAAACTTGGAAGTGCTGATTTCTATTTCCTCATCTAAATCATTAATATATATCGTAAATAACTGGGGTCCGAGCACTGAGCCTTGTGGTGCACCCACTAGTAACTGACTGCCATTCCGAAAAGTACCCATTTATTCCTACTCTTTGCTTCCTATCTGTCAACCAATTCTCTATCCACCTCAATACATATCCCCTATACCGTGTGCCTTAAGTTTGTATAGTAATCACCTGTGTGAGACCTTATCAAAAGCCTTCTGAAAATCCAGGAAAACCACATCTACTGGTTCTCCCCTATCCATTCTACCAGTTACATCCTCAAAAAATTCAATAACATTAGACAGACACTAATTTCCCTGCATAAAACCATGCTGGTTCTGACCAATGAATTCACCACTTTCCAGATGTGCCGCAATCACATCTTTAATAACTGACTCTAACATTTTCCCCACTACCGATGTCAAGCTAACCGGTCTATAATTCCCTGATTTCTCTTTCCCTCTCTTTTTAAAAAGTGGAGTTACATTAGCCACCCTCCAGTCCTCAGGAACTACTCCAGAATCTAAAGAGTTTTGAAAAATTATCAACAATGCATCCACTATTTCATGGGCTACTTCCTTTAGCACTCTGGGATGCAGACCATCTGGTCCTGGGGACTTGTCTGCCTTTAATCCCTTCAATTTATCCAACACAACCTCATGACTTACACTTATTTTCCCCAGTCCTTCCGTCACATTAGCCCCATGGTCCCCTATTATTTTCTGAAGATTATTCATATTTTCCCTAGTGAAGACCAAACTAAAGTAGTTATTTAATTGGTCTGCCATGTCCTTGTTCCCCATGACCAATTCACCTGTTTCCACATTTATCTTTACTAGTCTCTTTCTCTTTACATATCTATAAAAACTTTTGCAGTCGTTTTTTATGTTCCCTGCCAACTTTCTCTCATAATCTCTTTTGCCTTTCCTGATTAATCCCTTTGTCTTCCTCTGAAGAACACTGAATTTCTCCCAATCCTCTGGTCCAGAGGAGGTTTACTAGGTTGATCCCTGGGATGAAAGGGTTGACTTATGATGAAAGATTAAATCGTCTAGGATTGTATTCGCTCGAATTCAGAAGAATGAGGCTGGTGAATTTATGGAATTCTCTGCCACAGGAATTGACTGAGGCCGGTTCCATAGTTATATTTAAGAGAGAGTTAGATTTAGTACTTGTGACTAGGGGGATCAGGGGGTATGGAGAGAGAGCTGGAACAGGGTACTGAGTGGATGATCAGCCATGATCAAAATGAATGGCGGTGTAAGCTTGAAGGGCCAAATGGCCTACTCCTACACCTATTTTCTATGTTTCTACACATACTGTACACACGAGTTAGCCGCAAGAGCAGGTCACTCAGCTCCTCAAACACGTTCTGTCATTCATAAGAAAATGGATGTATTGATTTGAGCTAAATATAACTCCAAGCATGTTTTTTCCACTGAGGTTAAGTCAGACAAGAACTAGAGGATGTAGGGTAAGGGTGAACGATGAAATATTTAAAGCAGAGGATTTCAACCTTTTTCTTTCCACACTCACATATCACCTTAAGTAATCCCTCTGCCATCGGTGCTCTGTGATTAGTAAGGAGTTATTTAAGGTGGTAGGCGAGTGGGGGGAAAAAAGGTTGAGAATCACTGCTCTAGACCCAATTGTTACTGAAGTATTTTGCTTGAGAAAAATTGTCATTGACCCATTTCCTTTGGAGTTCTGAAACCGTGAATGAAACAAGTCAATTAGAGACGATTAAAACAGTGGGTTTCAAACCTTCTCTTCCCACTCGCATACCACCTTAAGCAATCCCTTACTGACCACAGAGCACCGATGGCGTAGGGAATATTTAAAGTGGTATGTGAGGGGCAAGGAAAAGGTTGAGAACCATTGGTTTAAAAGGGAGTGTTAGGGGGAAATTTCACACAGAGAGTGGAGAGTGTGGAACGAATTGCCAGCTGAAGTGGTGAATGTGGGTTCGAATTCACCATTTAAGAAAAAATTAGATAGGTACATGGATGGGAGGACTAATGGAGGCTATAATATGGCCTGGGTGCAGATAATAGGACCAGGTAGAATTCAGCATGGCCTAGATGGGTGGAAGGGCCTGTTTCTCTGCTGCACTGTTCTGTGGTTCTATGATTATAATCTCAACTCTTCAGTACCAACTGTCTGGGGTAGCCTTGCCCTCCATCTTTGGGATGTGGGTGGAACTCCACACAGATACCACTCAAGATCAGGAATGAACAAGTATCTCAAGCTGTGAGCCAACTCTCTACCAGTTCGGGTGGCCCTACCAGTGGCGATGCAGTGCATCCAAACCCACACCAGTCAACGTGGCCCAACGAGACCCTTACAGTTAATGAATGATCAAATAACTCACAGTCCAGTCAGGGCAGGTTCGCATTTCCCTGGCAGGTCCGTTCCTTGGGATCGTGCTGGGAATCTGCTCAGGAGCAAGGTGCTGGAGGCCTGACCTCAAGATGGCTTTCCTGCAAATGAAGGGAAATATTGCAGCGTTTGCAGACAACAATAATGCAAAGCAACAATTATCTTGTCAAGCAACATCAGTGCCTGCAGCAGTGAACCGCTCCAACCGTGCACTGGCCAGGGAAGCGCCCTTTACACCATGACTACCATCTCTGCACAACTGTCAAGTAGGGGAAAAATATAGGGGCATTAAAATATACAAATTATGCATTCATAAATAATTGTTATGTACACACTGTGATGCAATACCAACATTTAAACACATTAAACTGCACTTTATTACATTAAAATATACATGGAAATGAAAAATAATTGATCGTTGTACCTTTACCTCAACTTCCCCATATCCCACTGTGAAGCTCTGTGATAATGCATGAGGTCAGTTTGCGACATTGTGCTTAAATCTCTGTTAAGAGACAGCCGGACTTGATTCAAATCATTTAAACTGGAAGGTGAGAGAGTTAGCATAGTGGTGAGTGTAATGCAATGACAGCACCAGCGACCTGGTTTCGAATCCCCTGCAGTCCGTAAGGAGTTGGTCCGTTCTCCCCAGGAACTGAATGGGGTTCCTCCGGATGCTCCAGAGATGTACAAGGAAAGTAGGTTCATTGGTATCGTGGGTGCATTTGGACGGTGTGGGCTCACTGACCTGTTACTGTGCTGTGGCTCCAAATTATAGAAATTTAATTTAAAAAAAACACTATTTTTATAAAACTGAACAATTAATGGCAGGACAACAACACAGCTGGTAGAGCTGTCACCTCCCGACTCCTGTGACCCAAATTTAACCCTGACCTC
Source organism: Narcine bancroftii (assembly GCF_036971445.1). Lineage (NCBI taxonomy): Eukaryota > Metazoa > Chordata > Chondrichthyes > Torpediniformes > Narcinidae > Narcine > Narcine bancroftii. Next base: position 67,068,211 of record NC_091479.1, on the reverse strand, counting down.
CCGCGCAGTCCTTTGAAGTCTCTTCCTGTGTCAGCATGGGCTTTCCCCAAGGTGCTCCGGCTTCCTCCCACAACCCGAAGACATGCGAGCTGGTGGTTAGCTGGCAAGTCGCCCCTGGCCTGGAGGTGAGTGGGAGGTTTTGCAAGGGCAACATTGGGAGCCAGGTGGAGAATACAGCAGGATGATTGACACCAGGTGACTGATGGTCAGCGAGGGCTTGAAGGGCCAATTTCCGTGCCGTTCCTCTCTCCTACCCTGGTCAAAACAGCAGGGTCACGTTGATAGAGCAGCACCTCCTGGCAGAAAGCTGAGCTTCGTTGAACAAGAAAGTCTTCAGAAGCCGCAGTTGAAGTGCAATACACAAATGCGCTGGTGAAATTCAGCACATGACCCGCATCCATAGGAAGTAAAGGGTAATCAACTTTTCAGGCCTGGCTCTTCGTCAAGGTATTGAGCTTAATACAAAAGTGTAAAGGCTATAAAAACTCCTTTTTGGAACCACAGACATTTCCAGTATGGATTCAATGCAGGCGGCAAACATAGGAAGAAAGAATTATTAGAATTATTGGTGAATTGTGTTTTGCAAGACCAGTAACCAAATGAAATTGCAACATTCAACAACAACAACTCATACTGATCATGATTGCAAATAGTATCAAAGATAATTAATCCGTTTGCGGTTTCTGACTCCCCATTCCAGCATTCAATGACAAGGTGTTTGACAGATGGAATAGAAGAGAGCATATTGGCACATTTCACACACCAAAGAAGCTTTTAGCAGTGCCACACAATAACTGTGAGATGTGACTGCGAGGAGGCTCTAAAATTAAATTGTCACTGTCCAAGCAACAAGCTACCAGACACGTTAATCAGTCACAGTGCTCAGGCAATTGCAGTCCATGTAAGAATATGAGTTAAACACATCATTCAACATGGATAAGATGAAGGAGTTGATCATGAGGTCCAGCAGTGACCACCCTCTACTACATATCAACAGTGGAGAGAACGGAGAGCACCAAATTCCTTGGAGTTCACTTAACTAGTGACCTATCCTGGACACAGAACATCTCATTGCTTGTCAGGAAGACGCAACAGCGACTGCATTTCCTGAGAAGACTGAAGTGGGCAAGGCTACCCGCCACCATCCTTCTACAGGAGCTCTATCGAGAGCGTCCTGGCTGGCTGCATCACAGTGTGGTTCAGTTGCTGTAGAAATGGATTGGAGATCAATTCACGGGACCATAAGGGTGGGAGAGAGGATTACTGGAGTCTCCCTCCCCCATTTGACGTGATCTACCGGGATCGTTGTCTGAAGAGCGCACGCAAAATCATTGCGATTCCCTACCACCCCGCACACACCTTTCAGCTACTCTCATCGGGAGAGATACAGGAGGATCAGAGCCAGCACCACCAGGCTGAGGAACAGCTTCTTACCTCAGGCAGTGAGAATGGTGAACGACCAAAGGAACTGCTCACACTAACCATCCAAGGCTCTCAGATTCATGAAACAATATTTCATCTATGAATACTTGTCCTGCATGTGTATTATTTGTTTGTATGTGTGTTTTATCTTGTTGTGTGTCTGCATGTTTTGCCCTGAGGACCAGAGAACGCTCTTTTGTCAGGTTGTACTTGTATAATCAAATGATAATAAACTTGTCTTGGATTTGATCAATGCAAACGCTGCAGATTCTGGAACCTTGAGCAAGCATGGAGAAGCTGGAGAGACTCAGTGCGTCAGGCAGCATCCTCAGAGAGAAATGCACTGTCAACGTTTTGGGTCGGGGCCCTTTATTGAATTGTTCTTCATTGCTGTGTTTCGCTCTCTGCCGCCGCCACCCCCTCCCCAATACATTCCTGATGCCAGCCACCCTCTGAACGTTCTTGCCCAAATCCACTCTGAATTATCTGGATACGATCGCAGCTGTTTAGAGAAAGACATCCTCAGGTTGTGCCCCATCTTATGTGCCTCAGCATTTTGTATTCTGTAATCAGGTTCTCCTTCATCCTCCTTCATGCCATGAAAAACAAATCTAGCCTGTCCAGTCCCTCCTCATCGCTGGGAGGCTCCACTCTAGGGAATCTCTTCTGCACCCTCTCCACTGCAATTACTCTCGTTACTGCATGCAGACTAGAACTGCACACAGTTTACCTGCTGTGGCTTATCTAATGTTTTACACAGCTGCACCATACTTCTTTGTTGTCTCTGGTCTGGTTAATGAATGCATCCTCAGTGTCATCTTAACACCTTATTCACCTGTGTTACAGCCTTCAAGAATCTTTTGACATGTGCACAGAAGTGCCTCTGTTCTTCTGCCCTCCTGGGGCCCTGCTGTTCATTGTATTTATCCTGGCCTTGTTGGTGCTCCCAAAATGCTTCACCTTGCATATTTTTTTGGTTGAAAAAATTATTTATTAATCATGATAAATCATACAATCAAAATACAAACAAATAAAACATAATGCATACATGATATTTTTACCCCTTACAACCCCCCACCCCCTACCCTAACCCACCCACCCCTCCAAACCTCAAAAGAAAAGGAAGGAAAGGAAAAGAGGAAAGAAAGAAGATAAATTAACGTAACACTCTTCAATTATTTGCCGTGGTTTGGAGCAACACCATCAGTGTGTGGGGAAAAGATTAATAATTCAACCCCATATATTCCTGGTTTTAACAAAGATAAAAGGAATAATTATTACGTAAATTATATGTTATCTTTTTCAACGGAATACAAGATCTCATTTCCAAAGGCCATCTCTGAATACTCAAATTAGTCTCATTTTTCCAAGTAATTGCCAAACATTTTCTAGCCACAGCTAGAGCCAATCTCAAAAAAAGCAATTTATTTAATTTTAACTCCAAGCTCAATCTCTTAATATAACCCAATTAAAATACCAAAGGGTTAAGTGATATTTTCAATTTAAAAACTGCTTTTAAAAGTTCCTTAAATCTACCCCAAAAAGGTTTCACCGTCTCACATAACCAAGTAGAATGTAAAAATGAACCAACTTCCTTATCTGAAACATAAATCAGAAAAGATAAATTTATATTTCCTTAATTTCTCTGAAGTTAAGTATAACTGATGAAAAAAATCATAATGAACAAATGTATACCTTACATTTACAATTTTAGTCACACTATCCTCATACAAGTTCTTCCAATCATCCTGAGAAATAGATGTGGACAAATCTTTTTCCCATTTTAATTTAGATTTATAAACATCGGGCTTAAGCATTTTATTCTGCAATAAAGCATACATCTCAGATATAAATCCTTTCTTACCACCATCAGTAAGTAAAATTTCAAATTTAGACCACCTGCATAACCATAATGTACACCCAAAAGTATCCAACAATAATGCTTTAACTTGATAGTAAGAAAAAAAAGAGTATTTGGAGATATTTCATATTTCTCTTTCATTCTTTGAAACAAAATAAAATATCCTGCTTCATAACAATCTAGTACCAGTATAATTCCTTTCTGTTCCCACAACTTCAAAAGGTGATTATTAAGTATAAAAGGAAAAAGCTTATTTTGAAACAAAGGAATTTTAGGTGAAATTTGACCTTCAGTACCTATAATTTCATTCTTTTTATTCCATAATTCCATTAAACGTTTCAACACAGGTAAATTATAATTATAACATAACATATATATATATATATATATATATAAAACAATTACAGCATGGAAACAGGCCATTAGGCCCTTCTAGTCCGCACCGAACCAAACACTCCTCTCTAGTCCCACCTACCTGCACAATGACCATAACCCTCCACCTTCTTCTCATCCATATACCTGTCCAACTTTTTCTTAAATAATAAAATTGACTCTGCCGCCACTATTTCTCCCGGAAGCTCATTCCACACCGCTACCACTCTCTGAGTAAAGAAGTTCCCCCTCATGTTACCTCTAAACCTCTGCCCCTTAACTCTTAACTCATGTCCTCTTGTTTCAATCTCTCCTACTCTTAACGGAAATAGCCTATCCACATCCACTCTGTCTATCCCTTTCATAATCTTAAATACCTCTATCAAATCCCCTCTCAACCTTCTACGCTCCAAAGAATAAAGACCTAATCTGCCCAATCTCTCCCTGTACTCTAGATGCTTAAACCCAGGTAACATTCTGGTAAATCTTCTCTGCACTCTCTCCACTCTGTTTATATCCTTCCTATAATTAGGCGACCAGAACTGCACACAGAACTCTAAATTAGGCCGCACCAACGCCTTATATAATCTCAATATCACTTCCCAACTCCTATATTCCATGCAATGATTGATAAAGGCCAGCATACTAAAAGCCTTCTTCACCACATGAGTTTCTACCTTCAGGGAACGATGTATGTTACTCCTAAATCTTTCTGCTCTTCTGTATTCATCAATGCTCTCCCATTTACTACGTATGTCCTGTTCTGATTCTTCTTACCAAAATGAAGCACCTCACACTTATCAGCATTAAATTCCATCTGCCATTTTTCAGCCCACTTTTCTAAGCAGCCCAAATCCCTCTGCAATCCTTGAAAACCTTCTTCATTATCCACCATTCCACCTATCTTAGTATTGTCTGCATATTTACTAATCCAATTCACCACCCCATCATCTAGATCATTAATGTATATAACGAACAACAAAGGGCCCAATACAGATCCCTGAGGCACACCACTGGTCACCGGCCTCCAACCTGACAGACAATTATCCACTACCACTCTCTGGCCTCTCTCCTTCAGCCAATGTTCAATCCATTTGACTATCTCAAAATTTATACCTAAAGACTGCACCTTCCTAATTAACCTTCCATGTGGTACCTTATCGAAGGCCTTACTGAAGTCCATATAGACAACATCCACCGCGCTACCCTCATCCACATTCCTAGTCACCTCTTCAAAAAATTCAATCAGATTGGTCAAACAGGACCTTCCGCCCACAAATCCGTGTTGAGTGCTCCTGATCAGACCCTGTCTATCCAGATATTTATAAGTACTAACTCTAAGATATTTCTCCATTAATTTACCTACCACAGACGTCAAACTTACAGGCCAATAATTGCCAGGCTTCCTCCTTGAACCCTTTTTAAATAACGGAACCACATGCGTAATACGCCAATCCTCCGGCACTATCCCCATCTCTAATGACATTATTTAATAACTGAGAATTCCATCTCTAAATAAACGGATCCATCCTCTTCTCGCCAATCTGAGATAATCTAATATTAGCCCATCTTAAAGGTTTATCCACTTCAAACATCCTGTTAATAAATTTCAACTGTGCCGATTCATAATAATTCTGAAAATTAGGAAGCTGCAACCCTCCTAGTGCATACTTCCAAGTTCATTTCTGTAATGACACCCTTACCATTTTATCTTTCCACAAAATCCTCCTCACCAAAGTATTCAAATCTTTAAAAACTTTTTGAGGAATCTTGCAAGGAAAAGATTGAAAAAGATATTGAATTCGAGGAATGAAATTCATTTTAATACAATTAACACATCCTACTAATGTTATAGGTAAATCCTTCCACTAATTCAAATCATATTTAATTTTAGATAATAAAGATAGCTAATTCAATTCATATAAATGATTATAATTACTATTTATCGTAATACCTAAATACTTAATCCGATCACTTAAATTTAACAATATGCCTACAAAGCGTGTAATCCATTTCAGCTAAAGGCATAATTTCACTCGTTTCCCAGTTAATTTTATATCCCAATACTATCTCCAATTTTATATCTCCAATCTATAATGCAGACTCCCCAAAGACTTCAAAGGCTGTGTTAAATATATCAAAACATCATCAGCAAACAAATTTATTTTATATTCATCTGCTTTTGCCTTAAAACCTTTAATATTACTATCTTGTCTAATCATCTAATCAATGCAAATAGAGCTGGTGACAAAGGACAGCCTTGCCTAGTCGATCTAGATAACATAAAAGGTGAAGAAACCTGTCCATTTGTTACCACTCTAGCAGTAGGACTTTTATATAAATCCAACCAATAAAATTTTAAACAAAAAACTCCATTCCACTCTATCAAAGGCCTTCTCTGCATCGAGAGAAATTACCAGTCGGCTCCCGAGAAATATTAATTAAAGAAATCAACTTTACAATATTATCTACTGAATATCGATTTTTAATAAAACCTGTCTGATCTACATGAATTAAATCTGGTAAATATTTAGCTAATCTATTATCCAGAACCTTGGAAACAATTTTATAATCTACATTCAATAAAGAAATAGGTCTATAAGATCCTGCTTTTAGTGGATCCCGATCCTTCTTAAGAATAACTGTAATTATTGCTTTAGAAAAAGAATCCGGAAAAGAGCCAATCTCCGTCACCTGTTTCAATACATCCATCAATAAAGAAATTAATAAATCCTGAAATTCTTTATAAAATTCAGAAGTAAAACCATCAACTCCTGGAGACTTCCCATTAGGCATAGATCCAAGTGCTTCCATCACTTCATTAACAGTGAAAGAAGCATCTAAATCTTTCATATTCACATCCTTCAAAGAAGGTAAAACTAAATCAGACAAAAAACTATCAATTTTAGATGCATCTTCCAATACTTTAGAAGTATACAATTTCTCATAGAATGTACGAAACATCATTAATTTCCGGAGGTTTAGATGTAATCATTGGATCATATCTAATAGCATTTATTGTTCTAGAAGCTTGCTCTGTCTTTAACTGCCTCGTTAAAACTTTATTAGCTCTCTCACCAAACTCATAATATCGCTGTTTAGTTCTCTGTAATTTCTCAAACTTTTGTTTGTAACATATTATACCGTAATTTCATATGAACTAAATGTGCTTTCTTAACTTGCATAGAATTTTGTTGTAAATCCTTTTCCAAAATCCACCTTGTATCTTTTAAGATGAAATTCCATCTGTTGTTTCTCTGCCAATCTTACCAACTGGCCAGTATGATCCCGTAATTTTCCCTTCCTCACTGTCAGCAACACCGCCAATTTCATATCATCGGCAAACTTACTAATCACATCTCCTAGATTAACATTGGTGTATGTAATAAACGGGCAAGGTCGCAGCACAATTCCTGTGGTACAATACTACAGGTATTCCCCGACTTACCACCTACGCAGTTTACAGCTAAAAATAAAGTAAAAATATAAGAATTAGGCATTTACAGATGAAAGTCGGGCCTATCTATGGAAAAATAATGCTTCCCAGAAGTTTGGCCTTGGTGGCCTCCATGCTGTATTTGACATGGCTATAGTGCAATTCCAACATATGTCCATTTTGATATACAACCAGTCAGCCAGAACGGAACACGGACGTAGGTTGAGGACTACCTGTAGTGGAAAACAAGGAAGATTGCAGATGCTGGAAAACTAGACCAACACATAAATTACTGGAGAACTCAGCGGTGCGGTCAGCATGCATGGAAGGCGAATGATAGTCAATGCTATGGTCCGTAACGTTTTGTCAGTACGCTACTGGTCATGGGTTTCCAATCAAAACCACAATCCTTGACCATCACCCTATTGCCAAGCCAATGTATTCTTGTACTACGAATCAGAGAGTGTTCACCATAAAATGCAGTGAGCAATTAAAAGACACGTGATAGGTTTGCTTTCACAGTAAGGAGATCAGAGTATCGAAGAAAATCAGTGAAAGGATTCAGTAAGCTCTCATCTTAAGTACGATACACAGAAGTGCTGGAGAAACAGCAGGTCACACAGCATCCCTTATGTTGCAAAGATATGTAACCAATGTTTCAGGGCCCGAGCCCTTCATCGAGGCATGAGCAAAAAGCAGGCAGGTGCCCGATAAAATAGTGGGGGGAAGAGCAGAGGCCCACAGGCAAGATGCCATTGGTGGACATTGGTGGAAGAGCAGAAGAGAAAACAAGCTGGAAAGTGATGGGGGGAGGGGATATCTCTCTGAATGGAGAGGGAAGGGGGTGGGGAGAAGGAGGAAAGGAGACGGAGGGATGGGGAAGAGAGGGAGATAGGGAAGGGGGAGGGGCGGTAAAAGAAACCAGAGAAGTTGATGTAAATGCCAACCGGTCGGAGAGTGCCCAGGCGGAAAATTAGGACTTGTTCAACGAATTTGAGGGTGACCTTGGTTTGGCAGTGCACGAGGCCACAGAGGGACATGCCAGCGAGGTAGTGGGGTACAGTTTGGTTTCCCTACCCTTTGAATGGGGCTAGCAATGATTCACAGCAGACACAATACCGCTGGCTCTACACTTAGCTCTGGATCACCAAGAAAACAGCAACTCATACATACGGCTGTTATTCATTGACTACAGCTCAGCCTTCACCACCATTATTCCCCCAGTACTGGTCAACTAGCTCCAAAGCCTGAGCCTCTGTACCACCACCCCCCCCCCCCACCCCCGCAACTGGATCCTTGACTTCCTCATTGAAAGACCACAGTCAGTATGAATCGGAAACAACGTCACCCTCTCACTGACAATCGGCATAGGCACACATCAAGGATGCATGCTCTACTCATTATGCACCCATGACTTTGTGGCCAGACACAATTCCAATACTATCTACAAACCTGCCAATGACACCACGGAATTGCAAATGGCAATGAGGAAACGTACAGGAAGGAGATAGATCATCTAGTTGAGTGGAGTCACACCAACAACCTTGCCCTCAACATTAGCAAAATCAAGATGATTGTGGACTTCAGGAGGAAGTCAGGAGAACACGAACCAGTCCTCATAGAGGGGTCAGCAGTGGAGAGGGACAAGAACTTCAAATTCCTGGGTGTCAACATCTCGGGGATCTCTCCTGAAGCCTCCATGTTAAGACAGTCATGAAAAAGGCTCATCAGAGGCTAAACTCTGAGGAACTCTATCACTGAAGATTCTTGAAAACCTCTACATGTGAACTGTGAAGAAGCACTCCAGACGTTTGCACCACTGTCTGATACAGAGGTGCCAAGGAAAAAGCTCCAAAAGGTTGCAACTCAGCTTGTGACATCACGGGCACCAGAATTCACTCCATCAAGGACGTCCACAAGAGGCGGTGTCTTAGGAAAGGACCCCCACTACCCCCCAGGCCATGCCCTCTTTACCATTGGGGAAAAGATACAGGAGCCTGAAGATGAGCACTCAGAGGCACACGGACGGCTTCTTCCCCACTGCTATTAGATTCCTGAATGATCAATGAACCAAGGACACTGCCTCACTTTGTCTCTTTCTTGCATGACTTTTATTAATTATGGCTTATATAAACTGTTTTCACTGTGATCCTGCCACAAAACAATGAATATCGTGACATGTTCATGACAATAAATTATCCTTTGGAGAGAGATGAAGGAAATGACTCTCCTCTCAAGTTTGGACGAGGGGTGATGTTATTTAATGGGTTGACACCGTGAGTTCATGTAGATGGACAGAATAGAACTAAAGGTCACAAATAAAAATCACTTGAGGTGCCAGATGACATTATAAAGAACCCCTTTCTCACTGCTATCCTCAAGGCAGCAGTACAGAAGCTAACAATCCCAGCACTGCAAGGCCAAAGAACAGATTCCCCCCCCCCCCCCCTTACCCACCACAACAGCTATCAGACTCTCGAATACCTCCATATAATCCTAAGCAGGATTACACTGTTATCTACTCCAGGAACACACTGTTATTTTTTTAAAAATGTATTTGTCGCAAAGTACCTGCTGCGAGGAGTTTTCTGTGAACAGACCAACATTACATACAGTCAGTGTAAAGAGTACAACCTATCGAGTATAGGTTTAGAGTGAAAAGGAAGAGCACCAAGGACAGTAAGAGAGCGCTGTTATGGGCTACTGGGAGCTCGCGAGAACTTGAAGGCTTCCATTTGTCTTAAAATAGAAAGTAATATGATCTTACCAGGTGGTAGAGCGGGCATTAGAGTATACACATCAGTCTCTTTCTGAGCTTCAACACCTTGCACTCCATCTTGGCAGTCTCCAACCAGATGCCATCGATATAAACCCCCAATGTGCGTTAACCCCCCCCCCTCTGTTTCTCCAGTCTGCGCCTCCTTCCTACCTTCCATCAGTGAGTTATCTTTCTGCCCTCTCCTCCTAACACTTTTCAGCTCACTTCTCTTCTACCCTCCCACCTCTATTCACCTACTGCCTCTTACCTGTTAGCCTGTGCTCCTCTCCCTTCCCCTCATCTGTTTGCCTGATTTTCGGCAAACTCCTGAGGCCCGAAACGTCGACTACCTTTAATTTCCCGTGGATGTTGCGTGATCTGCCGAGTTTCTCCAGCACTATTGTGTACAGGACTAGACTCCAGCATCTGCAGATTTTTTTTTTTTGTTTACCTCTCTCTGAACGCTGGGCCCTTCTGCACTTTTCTCCCATCGCTGAATGCAATCAGGCAAATTAAGTTCACTCCACTTAGACTCGGAGCATGGAAACAGGTTCTTTGACCCAACTTGCATGGTCCAACGTCAATCACAATTAACCCACCTGCCAGCGTTTGGCCCATTTCCCTCTAAATCACGTATTATGTGTTCCTTAAACTTTGCAAGAGCACTTGGGTCAACTATCTCCTCGTTCCATACACCCAGCATTAAGAAAAATTACCTCTCAGGCTCTTGTGAAATCAAAGGATATCAAGGAACAACCTCACATGTGAGATGCACTAGAAGGCTGTTGGCCCAATCAACATCTGTTTTGAATTGTTGGTCACGCATACCGAGATACGGTAAAAAACTGTTTTGTCCAATCCAGGCAGGTTAACCTGTATGTAGTTTAACAAGTAGAGCAAGAATTAAAACAAAAGGGCAGGGGGGAAGTGTTCAGAAGGAAAGTACAAACAGTGCAAGGCATCATCTTTTACCAATGGAAGGACAGTTCAAGAGTCTGATAATGGCAGGAAAGAAACTGTCCTTGTATCTGAAGGTTTGTGCTTTCAGCCTCAAACATCTTCTGCCTGAAGTTGGAGAAGGTGGGGGGTGGGGGGGGGGAGGTGAGAAACAGAGAAGGTGACCGGGGCAGGATGTGTCCTGGAAAATGTCGGTTACTTTCCTAAGGTATCAGGAGTTGAAGGTGGAGTTGATGGGGGGGGTGGGTGGGTGGGTGTGAGTAATGAGCTGTGCTCAGTATAAAGCTGTGTGCATCAGAACTAAGCGTGCCATTAGACAGGACGCGCTGATATAACCACCACACCAGCAGCAAAGTCAGAATTGCCTTGTTCAGTGCACTCAATGTGGCAGGTTATCACTCAGCAGTCAACCCCTCATCAGTAGCAGAGTGATAGAAGATGTCAGCAGCACTTGCTAATAACCTGATGCTCATCTGATTTCTGACTGGTTCATGTGACCTCACAGCAACCGAGACTTCACACATTGCCAGAAGCTGTGGATTGAGTGATGATGTGCAGTTATGTTCGTCCTGTTACAGGAAGGATGCAGAGGCTTTGGAAAAGGTGCAGAAGAGATTTACCAGGATGCAACCAGATTAATTTTGTTTTAATTTAGACAGACAGCACGGTAACAAACCTCTTTGGCCCACAAGCACTTGCTGCCCAATTACAGCCAATTGACCTGCATCCCGGTCGGTACATTTTGAAGGGTGGGAGGAAACCAGATCCCCCAGGGAAAACTCACGCAGACATGGGAAGAACATACAAACTCCCTATAGACAGCGCAGGATTTGAACCCCGGTCCCCATCACTGGCGCTGTAACAGCGTTACGTTAACTGTGCTGCCTGATTAAAAATGTCATACTAGAGGATATGCATTCATGGGGAGGAAGGGTCTGTCAAAAGGAAATGTGCAGGGCAAGTTTTAACAAAACAGAGTGGTGGGTGTCTGGAATCAGCTGCCACGAGTAATGGTAGAAGCAGATAAAATAGTAACGTTTAAAAGGCTCTTGATAAAGATATGAATTCGTGGGGATTAGAGGGATGTCGATCACATATAAGCAGCAGAGATTTAATTTACCTTGGGCATCATGTTCGGCACAGACTTGAGAGCTGAAGGGCCTGTACCTGAGCTGTTCTGCTCAATGTTCTGAGGGTGAGTACATTCAATTAAATTATGGAGATTATGAATTAAAAAGATACAGAATGAAGGCAGGCCCTTCAGCCCATTAACTATCCACATGCTAACCCTATCTTCTATTCTCTTCCTTCTGTTCTAGTTCTCACCCACATAGATCCTGCCAGGGAAAACCATCCAACGAGCAGGGGTCTTTTTCTCCCACTTGTGCTGCTCGACCTGCTGAATCTCTCCTGCAGATTGTGTTCAGCAAAGAGCAGAACTGTTGGGGAAGTTGTTTTTTTTAAAAAAAACCCAAATAAAACCCTATGTATTCAGTCACAGCAGTGATCAATTGTGCTTGCATTGGACAATGGAATAATGATGTGTGGTCTAATGTGGATTATTTCCATTTCCAGTAGTTTGGGCTATTCAGACCTGCCTGTTTCAATACCACACATCAACACACAGTCTGAGAATCATGGCCCACTGAGTCAGTGCCCCATTCACATTTCATCCTATTTGATGCTATTGACATTCCCATCAACTCTCCCCCCCCCCCCCCACCTTCTACCCTTCATCAATACACTCATTACAACTCAGAGAAACCGCAAGCCTTTTGGATGTGAGAGGGGACCGGAGCACCGACCGGAAACCGCACAGTCGCTGGGAGATCATGCAAACTCCACTCAGAGAGAACCCAAGGTTGGGATTGTACCCTGGTCACGGGAGGCATTGTGTGTGTGGGTTGACGAGCCACTCTCCATGCTGCACACGCTTCAAAAGCGGTGGTTCAGAAATGCCCGTCTACCAGCACCTTCTCAGCAGCAAACTAAGATGGGTAGCAAACACTGACCTCAGTGAAATAGAATCTCATCACATCGTGACAATAAAACAATAGATTTGATATTAGGTTTGAGGAGGAAAATGATGAGTCAGAGACTGTGGGATTAAATGTGGTCATGGCTGACTGGAGGCAAAGATATAAATAAAAAATTACTCCCACACTTCAGCAATGGCTTTACCGTTAGTCTTTCCTTCGCATGTGTGGAAGATGTGCTGAAGGTATTTTATATTGTCCAAGATCAAGATTCCTTTATTGTCATGTAATAGGACATGTAATATTACACAAAATTGCCTTCTGCCCGCCTTGAGGTAGACGAAGACTCACCATTAGTGTTAGTGTCGCCCAGCACCCCTTACAGTACAAGAGAAAGAGAAGCAAAACAGTCCCTTCAAAGTCACTGAGTGTCCATGGATTCACCTCCACAGCTCCCACAGCCTCTGCAGCTGTTGAATCCTGTTGGATTCAGTAGCAACTTAAGCACCAGAGCCAAATCTCCAACATGATCAGGAAGCCTTCGACGCCTGAGGCCCTAGGCAAGACCTTCTTGCCCTCAGCATCCTCTTGAATCCTGGCTTCAGTACCTGGCTGCTGAAGAAAAGACACATGCACGAGGAAGGTACAGTCAGTGCTACTTTATCGAATGGTTTGCCCTGCCTTAGATGGGCCCGCTGGGCCTAGTTGTCCTGCCCCCCCCACCCCGGCGGAAATGACGTCACGACTTGCCGGCCGCTGATTGGTTGGCATTCCCGCCAGGGCTCATCGCTTCCCACCACATGGCCTGCAACCCGGGGAGAAAGGCCATTTAGTTGGCGTAATACTTGTGGGATCACCCCATTCGACTGCCATCTTGTGTGCTGGGACACCTATTGTATGTTCAATCATAAATTCACAAGGAAAGGATTAGATTATTAGAATAGTTTTTATTTTATATACATTGTCTTTTTTCTGTCTATTTCATAGGTTGTTTACAGCTATTTGTTAATAGGTTTACTTTGTTCGATATATATTCTTGTGATTCTCTCTGCCACTTATGGTCCATTTCTCTGCAGCAACAGATCCACACTGTGATGCAGCTGGCCAAGACGCCCTCGATAGAGCTCCTATAAAAGGTTGACATAATGGTGGTTGGTAACCTTGCCCACTTCAGTCTTCCCAGGAAGTACATCTTTCTGACTAGTGAGGAGATGCTGAGGGTCCACAACAGGTTACTAGTTAAGTGAATTCCAAGGAACTTTGTGCTTTCTACTCTCTCCACTACAGAGCTGTTGATGTGCAGTGGAAGGTGGTCATTCCTGGTCCTCCTGAAGTCCACGATCATCTCCTTCGTCTTGTCCACATTGAGACTCTCGCTCCATTTCATGAGATTTTCTACCTCTTCTCTGTCGTGTGGCTCATCGCTGTTGTTGATGAGGCAACAATGTATTTAAGACAGAGAGATGTTTTGTTCCATAGGTGGGGAATTAAGGATTACAGGGGAAAGAGGAATGTAGCTGGAGCCGAGTCCACAGCCAGATCAGCCATAACCTTATTGAATGATGAAGCAGGCTCAATGTCCCACCCCTGATCCTGTTTCTCATGTTCTTGAACAGACCAGAAAGTAATACCATGAAAAGGGTGTGAGAAAAAGGCTGTAATGGATATAGAGGACAATATTTAAGGTTTCTACAGGTATAAGAAGAGGCTGATAGATAAATAAGTAGGCCACTTGAGTCAATGTAAACCAGGAAAATATCAGAATTGCGAGACAGTTGCTTTATGGTTGTCTTTACAATGGATAATGAGACTAATAAAACTGAGGGAGGAGACAAAACTGTAAATAAGCAGATGGAGACATTAATAAGATTAAAGATAGAGAAATTCAACTCTTTCCATCAGACATTAAACACATGTGGGTAAAGAATAACTGGGTTGAACAAGATCTTTCAAGTCTCCTAATTCAAGAGCAAAAATGAGTATGACAAAGTGACTGAAGCAATCAAAGTCAGTGTGGGCTTTTAAAAGGGCAAGCCTGTCACTTGGAACTGGCCACATCTCTCTGAGAAGATAACTTGGCAGATGAAGGCTGGGAATTTTTTTTAATTGCAAAGACATTCAGAAGGCATTTAACAAGGTGTGCAGGGCTTCTAATAATGAAAATGCGATGAATTAAAGGCACATTATTGCCTTGAATAAAGAATTAGCCAGAAGGGAGGCAAGAGTTTTAACGAGTATGCTCATATTGGCAGGATGTGATTAGTGCTGTTTGCCAAAGATCTAATCTGGGTCTGCCGCTTTTCGCTGTTTACAAGTATACATTGCTTCCTGGTGATACCAAGTCAGGTTGCCTGGCACCGAGTGAAGATAGAAGCCATAATATATATCAAGCTGTAATAGATGAAGGGAGTCAACAAAATGTGGGACGATGTGAAATAATTTTCAGTCAACCCAAAAAACATAGGTAAGGAACTGTCCGTGAGCAAAAAGTTTAAAGTCCAATTAAATGGCTCACTCAAAATAAAAGCTAGTTGAATGTTGGCTTAACACAAGACGTTAAAAAAATTAAATTATACCTCATTTAATGAATGATATTCATGCCTCCCAATAAAAATGACTTTGGAATAGGAAAAAACATATTGGGGCTCAACAGGTCACGAATACTAGATGCATTTCTCCAAATATAGACTCATGGGTATTGTCTATGAATGGATTTGGAGAGAGGCTACTCCCTCTGGAGGGAGAGCCTTAGGGCAGATGATCATATCCTTGTCATTAAGCTTGACCTTGTGAGGTGACAACAGGAAGATTTTTGTCAGCGAAAATCCAACTCAAACATGGAAGCTTCACCTGCAAAAAAGCTAAAGAGTGAACGGAAATGCTGAGATTGATAAATTCCAGTAGGTAAGGGCATGATTGGCTGTAATTGAAGTGGGTCAATGGCCCTGATGAAGATAGAATCAGATTAAGGGGAAAAATGGGTTACTCTTGCCCTTACGCTGCCGTGTACTCTCTCAATAAGGTGCTACATAAATACACCTGACAATGAATACCATCTCTGCTACTGTGAGAACGGTTCTTCTGCGAGCAGTCCAACATAAAGCCAGCCATAAAAAGTGAAGAACAAGAGCACAATTACAGGCTATGGACTTAAAATATAAAACAGATCAACTAGCGCCAAGCAAAGGCAACACAATAGCACTGTTTGTGGGGTTCATACTGCGGTGATCTCTGCGGTGGTGGGGGTGAGACATGGTCGATAAACCAGTCGATTTTACACTCTTGATAATGTGGAGGGAGAAGAGAGCGCACCCAGGATGTGATGGGTCTTTTCAGTGCGTCAGCTGCCTTTCCGAGACAGCGGGAGACATGCTTAGAACCCACGGGAGGGAAAGCTGATGTAATGTATTGAGTTACGTTCTCCACCTTCTGCAACTTCTTCCACTCTCAAGCACAATAGGATGTACCAGGATCCAGCAAGTATGTTTTCAGCAGTACATCTGCAGAAGTTGCTGGCACCCTCTAATGTTTAATTATCTCACACAAGATACCTCATTATTACATCCACCACATTTTATCAACTTTTATCCACTGTGTGTGTTAACTGAGTGCACCAATCATTTCCCATCACATTGTAATATCAGTGCATCCCAAACACATCCCATCTCGTTGCAATGTTGGAGAACATTCAAAATGTGCCACACTGAGTACTTCCACCATTCACAAAAAGACAGTGCAAAATATGCAATAGATTAATCACAATGCCCAACAACTGTTCTTCACCTTAAACATGACACTTCAAAGCCTGTTGGACCCAAGCAGAGCAACAAGAGAGATTATTTTATTGCCAAGCAATGCGTTTAGTCTGCTGTGAGGCAAAGTTTTGCCATCAGCCCTTACAGTGAGAGAAAGAGAAACAAAAGAGACTCTCCCAGAGTCACTGAGTGTCCGTGGATTCACCTCCATCACTCCCGCAGCCCCTGCAGTCGCCCAGACTTCGGTCCAAACCATCGGCAATCCGAGCTCCAGATCCAGACCTCCGACACGATCAGAAAGCCTTCAGCCACATTGGGAGTCCTTCCCGCCCTCGGCACCCTGTGGCACCTCTTTTTCCCCTTCAGCCAATCTCAAGGCCATCTTGTAATGGCCAAATATTACAACATAAGTCTTAATGCAATCTCCATCTACCACAAGCAGAAGTTGCATTGCCCGTTTGTGAGCAGGACCTGACACACCTGCTACCTCTTAGCATCAAGATCACATGTTCAGTTCTGACCTCGGGTACTGCACACTTAAGTTTGCATACTCTTCCCGTGAGAGTTCCCCTGGGCGCTCCAGTTTCCTCCCATATGCCACTGCATACTGCTAAAAAATGCCCCTAATACTGCATGGGTGAGAGGGAGAATCTCAGTGGACATCTGGGGAGGTTACAGGGGAATTTAGTAAGGTGGGGTGGGGGGTGGGAAGTGATAAAAACTAGGCTTACTCTATGAACCTCCTGATGACCTGATGAGGCATCTCCACGGACACAATCACACCATTTATAAACTCACCCTCAACACAATTGCAGTGCAATTATTGAACTGAATTGGTTTACCATCAAATGCAGGGAATTGCAGTTAAAGGCCTCATTGTGCGCATAATCTAGGCAATCCAAATGATACAGCAGGCAGTGTGATAATAACCAATAAACAAATAAACAAGACAACGGTGCAGGGAGTAGTGTTACAGTAGCCACAATTACACCCACAATGTTAGCATATCCAAGCAATATCCAAATAGCTCGAACACATAGAAAATCACTTTGCAACATCTCAACACATTCCCATCCCACATCATTGTGCTGTATTGGCTGTGTTCCCACATTGCACAACAACTACATTGCAATCTCTCCAGGGCCTTCCTAGCAACAGCAGATCCTGATATCTGGGCAATATCCAAGCATCTCAAACACACCACAGTGCAATCTCGATACACCGTATCTGAAACAGCGAAGGCATTGTACAATCTGAGTACCCCCAACACAGCCAATGCAAGTATTACTGAAAAGTAATTTTAGTGCACCAACCAATCAGACCAAACACATTCCCGGCACCTCCAACGCACAGTAATAACCAAGTATCACACCACAACACCCTTAAGTGTCACAAGGGCAATTTTTTTCTTCTGTTGCTTTCAGACTCTTGCTTGGACCTATCGGTAAAATATTATCACCCATGATCCTATTAAATGGTGGAGGAAGATCACTGGCCAGGTGATTGACTCCTGCTCCTATTTCTCATCTTTTTTTTAAAACCATTTCTTGCACTTCATTGTGCTTTCATGTGACACTATCCTCCTGCATTTCTTTTCATTGGTGCACTATCCCCTACACCATTTTTTTGGTTATTCCTCCGCTACCTGTTCGCAAGAGCAGAAGTAGGCCCATTGGCCCATCGAGTCTGCCCCGCATTCTAATCATGAGCTTAACCATCGTCCCACTCCTCAATGTAACTCTTGATGCCCTAACAAATCAAATACCTGTCAATCTCTGCCTTAAATACACCCAACAACCTTTCTTCCACAGCCGCCTGAGGCAACAAATTCCACAGATTCACGACCCTCTAATTAAAAAAAATGTTTCCACATCTCTATTTAAATTGACACCCAATGCACCCGATGCAGATAACATATAATCATGCAGATTATATGTAATTTTTTTCATAACAGTACAAGCTTTCAATTCATTATGCCATCGCATTATATTAATCACTACATTGTGGCAGCTCACCACAAGGCAGGCGAACCGGCCCCGCTTGTAAGCCACACAGCGGGGCAGCCAGACAAAATGGCACCGTTGGGGGTGGGTTTCCTTTTCTTCCAGCACAGGGCTCAGAAACCCGTGCTGGGGGACCACGTGACGCCCAGGTGATGTCAGCGCCCCCCCAGTGCATTTCTCAGCCAGGTCTGGGCTGGGAGTATAAGTGCAGCCCAGCAGCCTACAATAAACTAGTCTGCTCACTGAGCTCAACCCGTCTGGTTGTGTGTGTTATTGCAGGAGCGGTGTAGCCGTCACTACAATATGATCTTTCCATGTACTTGCTACACATTTTCGAGCTATCGACAATGCTAAATATATAAATGCAATTTGAAATTTATCCAACCCTAATCCCTTTAAAGGAATCATATAACCCATTAAAAAATAGATGGATCTAATGGTAACTTAAAATTATATAATTTTTCCAAACTTAACTTAATTTCATCCCAGAATGGTTGTACATGCGCACAAGACCAAACAGCATGTAAAAAAGTTCCAATACATACACCACATCTAAAACAAGAATCCGAATGACTAAAACCATATTTTTTCAAATTTCTCTGGGGTTAAATATATCTGATGTAGAAAATTATAATTAACCATTCCATACCGCACATTCGTCAATTTAGTAACACTATCATGACTTATACTTCTCCCATTTTGACTTATCCATATTGTCTTGTAACACTTGGTACATAACTGAAATATAACCCCTTTTTGGTATTGAAGAAATCAAAGACTCAAATTCCATCAATACAGGTAAAATCATCTCTCTACCATACATATGTGAAATCCAAATTTAGTCCCTATCCCCCCCACCCCCCAACCCACCAAAACTCTAAATGGAGAAAAGGGAAGAAAGAAGAGGACAGAAAAAAAGAAAAGAGAAAAAAGGAGCTGTCGAGATCTGGAATCCAATTCAACAAAAAAAAAGGGAGCCCCAATTATTTTTGCTAGATAATTGCTGCACGATGTTTAGCCAACAAGGTGCCAACAATATTTTCAGATCCATCCCATCCTGGTCAGCCTCTCTTCTCCCCCTTGGTCATCATGGACAGTTGGACCGAAAGGCCTATTCCATAGGATACGACTGCAGTGTAAATGACAGGATGCTGAGGAATAAAGAAGCCAAACTGCCCGGAGAGCATGGGCACAGATGCTCATGAGAAAGGTGGTTAAAAAGTCTTGCAAAATATTTGCCTTCGTTGGACGAGACATGATCATTATAGACCTGTATGAGACATTGGTTCGGTGACAAATTAGAGTGCTATATACAGTTCTGATCACGACATGACAGAAACAAAGTGATTGAGGATGGAGGTTTAATTATGTAAGGTTGCGGAAGCTGAAGTTATATGTACTGAGGAGTCGAGTGGGAAGTTTAGAATTACCATTTTGACTTTCAAAGGACATTTGTACAGATAACATAGATAGGAGGAGTTTAGAAAAACTTTGGTCAAATGCAGAAAAATGGGGTCTCACCATTGATGAGCTTAAATTTTTTTTAAATGTAGGTGTAACAGCATGGTAACAGGCCCTTCTGGCCTAAGAGCCCATGCTACCTAAATACACCCAATGAACCTACCACCCCATGCGTTATTGGAGGTGGGAGGAAACCCACGTTGGCATGGGGAGAACGTACACACTCCTTAGAGAGAGCACTGGATTCCAATCCGGGACACTGGCGCTACAATAACCTTGCACTAACCACTCCACTAAGTAGGCTGAGTTGGGCCAAAGGACCTGTTTCACTTTTCATAGCCCTAAAAATCTATAATGGAAGTCATGCTCAACGTGAAGATGGAATTCTGGGCAGAGAACTAGCCAACAAAGTCAGAGCATTGAGCTACCCCTGACATTCAACTTGTAAAGTGGCAACAATAGCAAAAACATCTGTTCAAGGTGAGTGGAGTAGGGGAGATGTCAGAGACAATTTTTTATAGATAGAGTGGTGGGTGCCTGGAATGCATGGCCATCCAATAAGGACATTCAAAAGACTCTCAGATAAGCATATCCAATTAAGAACAATAGTAGGGAAGAATTAGATTGTTGTTGAGTAGGTTTACATAGGTTGGCACAATATCGTGGGCCGGAAGACCTGTAAAGTTCTTTGCCATATGCTGCATGTGGAATGGTGAGGAATGTCTGTTGGAACTTTGCTTCAGAGTTAAAATCTCGTGCTCCTTTCTGGCTTTCAGGTCAGCTTCCAATATCGACAAGAAACGGAGCCACTGACCAACCCGATCTCTCCAGCAGACAGGCCCCAGTCCCCTTACCCCAATCTGTGATATACCACTGCTAAAAGGTTTCAGAGACAAATGAATTCTGGATCCTTGCTGGGGCACATTACAATAAACAACAGGCCCATCTGCCAGGAAAACTCCAAGTAGATATTCTTGGAGAGTTCAAATGTTGAAAGGAAATGAGAAGCTTTTATTTTGAAAAGAGTCCCGTGACCTTTATGTTATGCCAAAGGGCTTTATAGTCAAATATTAATCATATCAAATACTTACCCCTCATGTTATGGGTAAAATCGGCTTCACAGTCTTCTTCAATTTTATGTTAAATATATTCACCAAGGTGCCGCATGAAAGGCTACTGCAGAAGTTCTGGACATGGTGCTGGAGGCATTTAGCACTCTCAGAGCTTGTTGTACAGTGGCTACGTTACGAGACCAATAATTCAGAAATAGGAATAAAGGTCCACTCACCAGTTTAAATCCCAACATGACAGCTTGGGGACTCCAATTCTAGACGACACAGTACACGGAATTGAAAAATTAATAGGTAGTTTCAGGAATATACAAATCACAAAATTATTACAACTGATCTGGTTCACCAATGTCCAGGGAAGGAAATCTAGTGGCCTTAACTGCTCAGGTCAAAATGTTCCTCCGTGCTCATGAAACATGGACAACTCCTAGGTATCTTAAGATTTATTGACACAGTACATACATGACATCACATACAACCCTGAGATTCCTTTTTCCTGCAGGCGCGGAAGAATCACCACTAATTGGTAGTGCAAAAATAAACTGTACACAGCATAAAACAAGTAAACAAACAAAGAACTGTAAACAGATAACAAATGTAAATGTGCTGAAAGAACAAAAAGACTATCAATAAAGTGCATAAGCAAGAGTCCTTAAATGAGTCCCCGGTTGAGTTTGTCGTTGAGGAGTCTGATGGTAGCAGCTGTTCCTGAACCTGGTGGTGCGAGTCTTGTGGCCAAGACACTCCTTTCCTGATGGCAGCAGCGAGAACGGCAGTGTTCCCTGTAGGTGTTCTCAATAGTGGGGAGTTGTTTTGCCTGTGATGTCCTGGGCTGTGTCCACTATCTTTTGGAGGGCTTTACATGCAGGGATATTGGTGTTCCCATTCCAGACTGTGACACAGCAGGTCAGCACACTGTCCCCTAACAAGTCATGCAGTTGAGGCAAAATTGGATTAAGACACCGTTCAGGATAAAAGGCATTTGTTTTAGATACGGGAAGTGATTCTCATCAACAGCTGGGCTACTGGACGGGGGTGAGGGAAAACATAATTCCAGGCACATGAGCAGATGAGAGGCTGTAGGGACTCAGAGATGGTCAGTCAACATTTGATTTTCTCAACATTTCTCTCCATCGATGCTGCCCGTCCCACCGAGTCCCTCCAGCTCCTCTGTTTGCTCACAGTTTGGGAAAGACCTCAAGAGAGTACGGCAGTGCCACTGTGGCAAAAGGAGTAGACTTGGAGGGAAACAAGAAGTCTGCAGATGTTGCAGGTACGAGGTCAGACCTAACAGTCAAAGCTTCCATCTCCTCTCCCACAAGAAGACCACCAGAGACAAAAATCACAGGGAGGAAGTGGTGGTCCTCAGGGAGTCTTCAACATTATTTTGGTAGAGTTTCGTAGCATCGTGTGAAACGCCCCAGGAGGGAAATCTCTTCCTGATGATCACTTGCTGCTCTGCCTATAAAATGATGGATGGTACTGATTAGTGTCTGTTATGGATTGAGGGCACAGAATGCACAATGGATGAAAGATTTCAATGGGCAGTGGCAACGCATCACCACCAGAGCACCAGAAGGGTCAGAGGAAGGTGGTGAATCAACCAATGAGGAGTAAATGTACTGACCACGTCCTCAACAGCCAGTTGTCACAGTTACATCCTCCAGTATATGGTGTGAGCGCTGCACCACTGTCGTGGAGACAAAGTCCCATTTTTAACCAAGGGCAGCGTCCAACAGAGAGTGCAGTAGTCCCCCAGTATTCAATGGCATAGACTTGAAGATAAACAAGAAGTATGCAGATGTTGGGGTTAGTGTTGGAGAAACTCAGCAGGTCCTGCAACATCATAAAAAAAGTCAAAGGCATTCCCGATGAAGGGCTCAGGCCTGAAACACCATCTGCTTTTTACTGCGTGATCTGCTGAGCTTCTCAGCACTTCTGTGTATTACCATCGATCTCAGGACCTGCAGATTGTCTTGTTTACCATTGTTATAAAGCCAGTGCCTGCTATTACTCCATATGGCCCCATGCTCTTGCTTTCAGCTCACGTACTTGGACCAGCCTGGCCTCTGATTAGCTCTTTCTTAAATTCGTAACAAGCCCTTTCCTGAAGTGTTTACCTCCATAATTCACAGCTGAATGAAACGGAGCAGCCAGTTCACAGTTCAACTTGTGAATCAAGTGTTAATGTTGCTGGAGTCTGGCACCAGGTCACTGTCATGAGTCATGCCAGAGACCCAGATGGTCCTCCTACTCTGGATGGGGGTGGGAGTTCTGCAGGCAAAGCCTGCAGTTTACAATTGAAGGTGATGAGGGAAGGGACGAGACAATCCCATGGGTGCTTTACCCATTAAAGCTCCCTCCCTTCTGGTGCCAGTCATCTGACAGGATCCCTGAAACTTTCTTGTAAATCTCCTCCAACCCTCTCCCATTAATGTTAATTGTCGTACACATAAGTACAATGTACAAAGGCACCAAAATTCTTACTTGCTGCAGGCAAACAGGTACTTTGTAAAATAAAATAACTCCAATAGTATACTAGTAAACTATTGTACAAAAAGATATAAATATAAAAGATAGATGGATATTCAGTTACAATTAGTGCAAGGAAAAAAATGGGTGTTTCAATAGACCATCTCTTTTGTTGTGTCGGAGTAGTTTATGATTAAGGTAATAAGAGAATTCAAGAGCCTCTTAGTTGTTGGTAAAAGACAGTCCTTGAACCTGGAGTTGCTGGACTTCAGGCTACCATACCTTCTTCCTGAAAGTCACAGCGAGAAGAGGTGGTGTCTAGGGTGGTGGGGGTCCTTTATGATGTTGGCTACTTTCTTGAGGAAGCAGCTCACATAGACGTCTGCAATGGATGGGAAGTCGGAGCACGTGATGGACCTGGCTATGTGGCTACCTTCTCCATTCCTGGGCACTCGAATTACTAAATTCCAGGCAGCGATGCAACCAAACACTATACTTTTCCCAGCTGCTGGTAGAAGTTTGGTAGGGCATTTAACAAATCTCCTCAGACTCCTTAGTAAGCAGAGACATCACCATGCTTTTTTTTTTACAGTTGCTTCAATGTGCTGGCTCCAGGAAAGGTTCTCCGATATTGGACTTCCAGGAACTTGAGGGTACTAACCCTCTACACCCATCGTATCAATGCGGACAGATGTACGACCCCTTGGCCTCCCCTTCCTCAAATCTACAATAATCTCCACGGTCTTGGTGACACTGGCAGCAAGGTTGTTGTTCTGGCACCACCCAGTCAAGTCTCCAACTTCATCCTGTATTCGGTCTCATCATTTCCAGTTATTCAGCCAACAATGGTGGTGTTGCCAGCAAATTTTGAGATTGTGTTTGAGATTAACTTGGCTATGCAGTCATGAATGTGGAAGGCATTCTTTTGTTTCTATAATGTAGAGATCAGAGCTCTCAAGCTGCGACCCAACCAGTGTGTTATACGAGCCGAGAATGACCAGCCAACTTCATACCTTGACCGAGGAAAGTAAATAACTTGCAAGACTTCTTAACCACCTTTCCTATAGACATCTGTGTCCATGCACTCTTGGGCAGTTTGGTTGCTTTCTATTTCACAGTATCCAACCATTTATACTGCAGACAGGTCCTATGGAACAGGCCTTTTGGCCCAACTCACCCATGCTGACCAAATTGGCATTCTGGGCTGGTCCCATTTGCTGGCATTTGATCCACTCCTCCTCTAAACCTTTCTGATCTGAATGTCGTCCTAAATGTCTTTAGTACATTGCAATTGTACCCACATACAGTTTTCTCTGGAAGCTCGTTCCAGATATCAATAACCCTCTGAGTGAAAATGTTGCTCCAGAGATCTCTCTGAAACCTCTCCGCTCTCACCTTAAACCTATGCACTTTAGTTCTAGAATCATCTACCCTGGGGGAAAAAGGCTGGGAGGTTTCAACCTGTAAATGACTGTCCTCAGATGTCGCAGAGTTCCTTCAGTGGTTTGTTTTTTGAAGGAGAGGTTCTTACCAATCCTCACCGATTTTGGTCTGGAGGTGAAGAAATCCAAGATCCAATTATGCAGTGGGGTGTTAACTCCCAAGTCTTGGAGTTTGCTGATCAGTTTTGAGTGGATGATGGTGTTGAAAGCTGAACTATAGTAAATAAAGAGCATCTTGATGTATGCATCTTTGCTGTCCAGGTGTTCCATAATTTTGTGTAGAGCCAGTGAGGTGGCATCCGCCTTAGACCTGTTGCTACGATAGGCGAACTGGAACGTATCCAGGTCACTGCTCAGATAGGAGCTGATTTGCTTCATCACCGGCCTTTCGTCAGCGTAAGTGTCACTGCTCAATAGTCATCAAGGCAGGTTACTACACACTTCTTGGGCATTGGTATGATTATCGCCCTTGGGTACCACGCCCTGCTGCAGTGAGACATTGAAGATATCCGTGAATACCTTGGTAAACTGGTCAGCACAGATTCTTAATACTCGGCCAGGTACTCCATCCAGGCTGGATGCTTTCCTCGGATTCATTCTCCTGAAGGCAGCACTCACATCATCCTCCGATACGGACAGGATGGGATCATTAGGGGACATGGGGGTGTGGAGGGGTGGCCCTTCACTGTTGCAGTCATCAAATCGGGTGTAGAAGGTGTTGAGTTCCTCCAGGAAAGAAGCTTTGCTGCCTGCTTCAAGAGCTTTGCTAAAATCCACACAGATGACATCTAACTAGATGCCTCATGACTCTCAACCAGATCTGGCTGCCCAACCCTTTGCCAAGTATTCCTGATGAGCCTGCCTTGCCAAGTGATGATTTAAAGTATCCCCTCTGAAATTTCTGCAATGATTTGTTATTTTGACACATCCCTATTTTCTTGTAAAATAAAACATCTTGTGTGATCAGCAGACATCTCAGAGTCAATAATTCATTCCTTGTATCAATTGCAAGTTTATTTTTCTCATTCCCACTTGGCTGATTGGTTTTGAATAAATACACCATTTGCTATGTACGCATATTTTTGTGAGAATGCTTTTTGTATACATAAAATGAGAAAGCAGGTGTGAGAGAGAAAGAAAGAATCATGGCTGATCAACGAGCTTCATACCATTCCCCTACTCTCTCTCCCCAGAGCATTTGATGCCCTCTGTGTCAAGAAACATGGAGTTCATGGTTTCTGTTCCTTTCTCTTTTGTAGGCAGCTTGTTCCACCAGGCAGATTTTTAAAAATAACATTGAAATCCCATTTTCCCATTGCAGCCCCCTTTTAAAGTTTGGTGAGTATCAAGTCCTACAAAATAAAGACACGCTGTGGTTCAACTGAAATTAATGGAAACAGTCTAGACGTGGCCCCTACAATAATCCATGTCTCAATCAGCAGAAAACCAGGTACCAAGTGGCCCGAGGTATCCGGGACGGAACAGTGGCAAATGTGCAAAGGACAACTTTGCAGCCAAACCCTCACAAGATGGATCAGCCAAGATACAGGCCGTGACAGCGTCATGATATAAAGGAAATTGGGAACAGATTCGCTGAAAAATTGAGGAAGAGAAACATTTTGATAAAGTTACAAATGCAGCGGTTGAAGCAGATTCAATCTCACAACTTTCAAAAGAGCATTGTTTGGATAGTTGAATTAGAAAATAATAAAAAAACTGGGGAAATTACAAGGGAATGGAGTGAATCAAACACCACCTCTGCACTGGTGTATTCTTTTTTAACCACTCAATACAGATTCCCTCGGTTTATCCTTTCACCGGGATGGGCAAAAGCAAGCTCTGTTACCGACTCAACCAAACTCAGACAACAGGAGCAGAGACTGGGCTTAAAAAAAACATTTTAGCAAATGGTCTGCCTCCCGTCTTTGTGTGGGTTACGTCAGAAGTGAGTGCACTTTTCCTGTCACTACAGTACGTTTCTGAAGTGTTTGGCAAACTAAAACCTTTTAAACTTCAAGGGAGAGTTAAAGCAGGAGCTCTGCCTGTGCAGCGATTATGCCTTAATCTTAATGTTTGAGCATGCAAAAAGGCCATTCTGCCCACGAAACCTGTGCTGTCCAATTTACATACCAACTCCCTATGGTTTGGAGGGTGGGAGGAAACCAAAGCATCCGGGGAAAACCCACACAGGTCATGGGGAGAACTTACAAACTCCTTATAGACAACAGCGGATTCAAACCTGGGTCGCTGGCACTGTGATATCATTGCACTAACTGTATTAATTAATGGCAGGATGGAGAATGCCAAAGATTGATAATTGTCATCTGTCCTTAATTGTCCAGTGTTGGCATGTTGTTCTGACCTGCTGCACTCTTATATGGTGAAGATGTCCTCAGAAAACGGTTTGGATTGAAGACCCAATAAATTGTACAAACTGTTTGTGGATCAATATCCATGATAGACAAGCGGGAGGAGAACGTAGCTGAATGCATTAAGTTGTGAAGATAAGAGGAATGTATGACTTTGTAACGACTACAGCCAATGTGCTTTGGTGGTAGAAGAGGTGGAGGTTTGGTGAACGACTTGGGTTCACTGGCTCTTATGAAGCCACAAGAGTCCAGACATCCAAGGTTGACATTCTGCTCCAAGTATACAAGACGTTGGTGAGACTACACATGGAGCACTGTGAACAGTTCTGATCAGCCAGCTATAGTGTTAGGTCTGCTTTGTTCATGAATGAGTGAGACAAACACCAGGCTGAGTCGAAATCAGGGTTCTTTGTTCTTTATTACCGGATTGTAACACTTGCGACTAACCATGTTAGTCGGAGAATGCATTCTGCCGTTATCAGCAAAATGGTGATTTTTATACCCTTGGATATGTGCTTAGAACATCATCATATCATTACTTGTCCAATGACTAAAACTGTTGCTATCCTTTCCCTGCTAGCTTCCTGCCTCTCAATCCATCAATGTCTCTCTTATCTTGTAAGTACAAGGATGCATTCACATCTTGTTACAGCCCTGTACATTCCCATCTCATGATGTTTTACCTAACAGGAGTACAAGGACACCTCCCCTTCTTGTTACTGCCCTGTACAGGGTAACTCCCTACACATTCCCATCTCATGATGTTTTACCTTACAATAGGAAAGGTGTTATTAAGTTTGAAAGTGTTCAGAAAAGATTCAAGGACTGGAGGGCTTGAGTTAAAGGAGAGGCTGGCTAGACTGTGACTTTTTTCACTAGAGTGGAGAAGACTGAGGTGTATAAAGATTATAGAGGTTTGTAAAATTAGAGGGCATGCTTGAGGTGAGAGGGGAAAGATTTAAAGGGATCTGAGAGGCAACTTTCTCCACAGAGTGGTGGGCCTGTGGAATGAGGTGCCAGAAGAAGTTTATCAGGAAAATCTGCATATACTGGGCATCAACTACAAAACACATAAGTGCTGGAGAAACTCAGCAGGTCACACAACATTCGGTGGAACCTATGGATGCCAGATAACCTGATGAGTTTCTCCAGCACACTGAACCAGAAGCGATGGAGTTGGGTACAATTACAATGTACTGGACATTTGGGCAGGTAAATGGACAGGAAAGGTTTAGCCCAGAGGTTCTCAACCTTTTTATTCTCCCCCACTACGTACCACTTTAAGTAATCCCTTACTCACCACATCCTATGCCATAGGTGCTCTGTGGTGAGTGAGGGATCACTTAAAGTTGTATATGAGTGGAAAGACAAAGGTTGGGAACCAGTGGTTCAGATTAGATTAGATTCAACTTTGTTGTCCTTGTGCCAAGGAAAATTCAAAGTCAATGAAATACAATTAGCATCCAACAGAAGTTTTAAAAAAACTTCTTTATACAAATAACTACATGCAAATAAAAACAAGTGCATTCAGCAAGAAAACAATGATAAAAGTACCGACAGTACGATGTGAGTGCAGTATCACTCAGCGCTGGGATTTAAGGTTCAGCAGGGCCACAGTAGGGAAAATCGATGAGAGTCCAGGGTGATGGGCAGACAGAATTTCAAATGTGGTAGAACCAGTCTCTCAAAGCACTTTGTAATGATGGGGGTGAGTTCCAACTGGACGGAAGTCATTCAGACTCTCGACAGTGGGATACTTTGGCACTGGCACTATGATGGCAATCTTAAAACTCATGGGAACACCTGTCTGGGCTAGGGACAGATTGAAAGTGTCCGTGAAGACCCCGGCCAACTATTCTGTATCCCTTCTGGACCAGCTGCCTTCCATACATTCACCCTACTCGAGGTGGCCCAGACATCAGAGATGGATAGTTAGAGAGGCAATTCAGGTGGAAGATCCATTGGGATAGAGGGAGATTGCAATAGTTTCTGCCTCAATCACCTCTTACAGCAGCCCATTCCACACGCTCATCATTCTCCTTGTAAAACTGTCGCCCTTCAGGTTCCCGTTAAATCTCACCCCAGCCTCCACCCCCTAACCCTTAAGTCCATGTCCTTTGGTTACTGATTCCCTTACTCTGGGCAAAAGCCTCTCCACATTCACTCGATCTATTCCTCCCATGATTTTGTACCTCTCTATGAAATTACTCCTTATCTTCCTGCACCCTAAAGAACAAACCCCCAGCCTGCTCAACTTCCTCCAATAGTTCAGCGCCCCCCTCCCCCACCCCTTCCCAAAGTCTGGGCAACATCCTCAAAATGTTCTCTGCACCCTCTCCAGCTTGACATCTTTCCTCGAGCATTTGTTCCACCTGCTTCCAAAACTCAACAGAGGGGTCACTTGTTCGCATGCGTTATGGATGGTCTGTGTACAGCATCTAGCTTGATGTCTTATGAGAGAATATCTGATCTAGGATGTAAATTGATGGCTACTGTTGGTTGAGAAATAGGACCCATTCACTCCATGCCTAACAAGAAAACAGATAAATGTGAGGTGTTACATTTTGGTAGGGCTAATGAAAATAGGACATACATAGTGAATTGAAGGGTATTGAAGAGTGCAGTAGAACAGAGGGATCTAGGAAGAATGGAATAGTTCCCTGAAGGTGAAGTCGCATGTGGATAGGGTGGTGAAGAAAGCTTATGGTATGTTGGTCTTTATAAATCAGAGTATTGAGTAGAGGAGCTGGGATGTTATGTTAACATTGTACAAGACATTGGTGAGGCCAAATTTGAAGTATTCTGTACAGTTTTGGACATCAAAGTGTAGGAAAGTTATCAACCAGTTGGAGAGAGTGCAGAGATTTACTAGAATGTTGCTGAAGTTACAGGGTCTAAGTTATAGGGAAAGGCTTCATAAGTTAGGTCTTTATTCTTTGGGGTGTAGAAGGTCTAAAGGAGATTTGATTGAGGTATTTAAAACCATTAGGGGTATAGATAGAGTTGACATGGAGAAGCTTTTTTCCTTTAAGAAAGGGGGAGATACAAATAAGAGGACATGAGCTGAGAGTTAGGGGCAAAAGTTTAGAGGAAACATGAGGGGTGACTTGTTTATACAGAGGGTGGTGGGTGTGTGGAACAAGCTTCCAGACAAAGTGGCGGAGGGGGGCTCGATATCAGCATTTAAGGAGAAGTTGGATATGTGCGGGAAAGGAATGGAGGGTTATGGGTTGAGTGTAGGTAGGTCAGTGGGGTTAGGTGGGAGAAAGTGTTTGGCATGTTTCTGTGTGGTAATGGCTATATATAGTTGCAGTTCTGACACTTGCAATGAATGCCAGCTTTTTGGAGAAGAGATTCCTGAATTCTGATGCTCTTTGTGTACGTTTCCCATCGTCATCTTTCAACTTGGTTTTAAACGTTAGGTGATATTCCTGTTCTACATCCTCTCACTGAGGGAATAATGCTGCCCTATCATATTCAACAATTCCTCACATCCTGTGCTGCTTATCCAATCGAGGGACACCTGCCCAGCCTGGAGCCCGGGCATTTCACAGGCGCGTCAGTGACCAGGTGTCACATCCACAGTGTATAGGCTTTTCCTGTGGGTGCAGCTTTTGTTCAACATCCAGTTTCACAGAGCAAATTCCAAGCCTTATATGGGCCATGACTGCATTACCAGCTTTAGTAGGAGGAGACAGTCACTGAGAAAATAGCTGCACTGTCAACAAATAATTGGTTATTAAAAAAAAACCTGAATTTTTATAAACACAAGAAGCATGGAATGCATAAATGTCAGAGCTCTTCATGGTTGAGAGGCAGATCTGCTTATTATATGCATTATTTTATATCTTCTTCAGGGCAGAACTGTTTTAACTGATGGTTTGTCTTCTGACTCATTCAATGATAATAATTAAATCACCAGGCCAGTTTTAGAAGAAATTCTACATGATTGAGATAATGGAACTCTTTTCCTTGTTTAAACACCACTGACCACACCATACTCTTCCAACCCTCACTAATGATGTCCAGCTGCATCGGTGCATGTTTGCTGGTTCCATTGTGGTCCATCTACAGAGCAAGTGGCAGTGGCTTCACTTTCCACGCATGTACCATAACCTGCAGGGTCTCTCACAGATCTGACCTCAGCTCCACTCTCCCTCTTTCCTCCAGGCTGCTCACTGGCAACATCGTCTCAAAACAGGGCTGGCTACATGGAACCACCAAGCCCAGAAACTGGCCCTTTGGCCCACCATGCCAATGCTGACCACCAGGTCCCCATCGACCTTGACTCCAATTGCCAGCAGTTGGCCTACGTTTTACATATACAAAGGAACTGTATGCAGTACTGCCAATCTCGGATACTTCACCCTGGATTCCTTCTGTCTCCCTGCCATTTGTCTGAAACTAAATCAGATTGGTTGCAATGTTTGACCTAAGCTGAAATTTGGAAGACATTTGTGCCACCACTGAGAATTCAACACAATACTGACCAGTTCCAAACTGACTTATCTCATCTGCTGCTTCAGAAACCTTTCACCATCCTTTGGTGAGATATCAGAAGTTTTTATGCATTGCCAGAATGTGATGGGTGCAGTGGAGGCTGGTACAATAAGGACCTTTAAAAGACTCTTAGATAGGCACGTAGATATAGGAACAGAAGAGGGTTATGGGTGTGAGGTAGGGAAGGATTAGATTGCTGTGAAATAGGTTTACATAGGTTTACATACAACAATTCTGGGCCAAAAGACCTGTACTATGTTATACTGTTCCATGAACACACGATTATTTACACACGACTCCTCAAAGCCCGACGCTCCCAAAGCTTCTATTTCTTATATTTAACATGGACGTCACTGCCTACCAGTTTCTCCGTGGACTTGTCCCTCCCCCTTTCTGTGACTTCCTCCAGCCCAAGAAACATCTGCGATTTATTCTGGTCTCTTGTTTGTCCCAACGTTGAAGCTTTTGCTTCGGCTGCAAATAATGAGGCCAGATATTCTGGAATGTACCAGATGTTCTGGAATGTACACCCTGGAATCTCGTTTCCTAAAACGTCTTGATTCATCCGTCCTCCATCAGGTGTTTTTAATTATAACTTTGAAAAATGTTAACAATACAGCATGGCTCGAGTTCATGAAGTCCATTCTGCCCCAATTACACCTGTGTTCCTGAAAACCTGTCTTTAATGACCAGAAAAGAGTGTTACAGCAGGGAAACAAGTCCCTCAGCCCGATCTGTCCACCTTCACCAAGTTGTCTACCTGATCTGGCCTTATTTGCCTGTCTTTGACCCATCTACCTTGAAACCTTCATCATCCATAAACCTGCATGGGGTCAGGAATCATTTGGTGATGTACTCCGGTTGATCCATTTGTGTTTGAAATTACTTCTCTGCTCGGTCATTGTTTAAAGGCTCCACCGAAATGATGGTAGTGTTATTGAGTCGTTACCGACAACCGTGTCTTGGCACATCTCACCTTCAGCTCCGATTCACGACCTGCCCTCCTCTGAAAGCAACCGCCTTGCGGATTTATCTGCCACACCTCAGCCAGAGACCCGCACACCTGCAACCTGTCCAGGTAACCCAAGCTGACAAACCATTTGGCCACGACACGTGGGCTGGAACAAGCCTGATGACACAATGTGGACTAATCAGCAGGCTGTGCGCATGATGTTCCAGCCCATAGCTCATTTAATAACCTTGGGGGGTGGGTTTCTTGATAATGGGGCGGGGTTTACATTGGGAGAAAAAATTTAAAACCTAACCAATGGTTCTCTGAGCTTTAAAGAGCTGAATGGTCAGTGGAGTAAAAAAAGATAAATAGAAAATGCAGAGGTAGACAGGTCACACTGGGAGCAGGGTCCCGGACCAACCTCCACCTGTGTTCCCCTTTCTTGCCCCCCCCCCCCCCAACCAATTCCTCAACTTCACCTCTCACGGTCTAAACACCAGACGAGGAGACATTCACCCACGGACAGCAACAGGACAGAAGAAGCCCTTCGGCCCACAGAGCGACGGAAACCCCACTCGACCAGAATGGAAACCTCGCCGGTTGGCCGAGGCGAGGCCCCAGTCATATTCAGCAGGTATGTCGATGGGCAACTTCGCCAGTCATGGTCCCGTTCTCTGGATGAAAATTAAAAGGGAGTGAAGGCATCCAGAAGGAAGGGGTGGCCGGCAGGCAAACTTCCCCAGCTCCCGCCGCCACCGTGCGCTCTTTCTCCCCAGCTATTTCAATGGCAGACGAGGTCAGCAGTGGACATGCAGCGTCCAGAGGTTACCTTGAGCAGAGGTGCTGACATTGGGGTCAAATGCATGTCCCCCCCCCCCCCCCCTCACCCAACCCCGGTGTCTGGGCTCAGGGTAGAAGCAAGAGTCCCCCCCAGGGGAGAGGGGGTCAGCGAGCACCCACCTATACGACGTCTGTTTCCTGATGCCCAGTTCGCCCAGCCGCTGCTCCAGGCTCTGGCATCCGCTCAGCGGTCCGGGCTCCGGCGTCTCCCGCACCGCGGCTCCCAGCGCCAGCCCCCCGGCAGCTGCGACCGGCGACCCCGCCGCACAGCCGCGCTCCATCGCGGCCGGCCGCTGCGCTCGGTCGGCGGCGCTCGGGGCTCCTGGCTGCGGGGCTCCTGGCTGCGGGGTGGGGGCGGACAGAGCCTCCATCAGCGCCGGCGCGGGATTGTGGGAAGATCCCTGCTCCACCTCCGTGGGGGGGGGGGGGGGGGGGGGGCTGGATGGAGCCGGAGTTCGAGTGGGACTGGCCGAGAGGGAGTGCGGGACCAGGAGCGAGAGCAGCAGCCGAGACCAGGACTGGAGCCGGCCGAGGACGGGAGCCGGAAGAAAACCGGGAGCGGGAGTCAAGAATAAGACTCTGGGACCCACAGCCGGGAGCCGGATCAGGAGCGGCGGTGGATCCGGGAATAGGCGGTGGAGCAGTTGATGTTGAGGTTTCAGCTTTGAACAAATATTGGGGTCTTGAGGGATCCAAGTTGCGAGGAGGAGGAGGAGGGTATCAGGACTGGAACAGACAGCAGGGAGCTGGATCAGGCAGGATCAGGAACCAGCAGCGATCCATTGCTGGAAGCCGACATCCAGCAACAGAGAAGTCCAGCAGCATCCAGCAGAGGAAGAGGGAACCAGGAAAAGAAACGAGAACAGACTTTGAATCCAACGCAGTGCCAAGTTGGAAGAGCAGGGGACCAAGACAACAGATCTGGTGTTAGATGCCAGCAGACACCATCAACTGCAGTAAGGCTATCTTCCAGAAGCCATCAGTCAGCTGTTGGACCTAAGCATAGGCGAGGATTGGTCGCAGGCTGTGCACACTCTTCCCTGGCTTCATGTGTTGGAAGTCTGATGTCAGGGAAGAGTGAGTGCACAGCCCCTCACCCATCATTGCCTTTGCTGTGGAATCCAACAGGAGAAGCTCAAGCTCGAAACGACAAGGATCAAACATTCCCGAAGCAGTATCAGGGAACAGAGCCATCAGCAGAGTGCCTTTTATATGTAGCAGGAATAACCTTCTATTGTTAATCTCCTGCAATTGAGCAGAAGGAACCCGATTAACATTGACCCAATGCACTCTCCTCACAACCACAAGTCGACATATCAACACCCGGAATCAGAGATAGGAACTTGGACGTGCAGATCACACCATCTCCACCACCAGTGCAATGGATGGCATGGGATCAACACCATTTGCAGGTCCTCCTCAAGGCCTCACACCATCTTGACTTGGAAACATATCACTGGAGCTAAATCTCCGATATCACTGGCGGGAGCACCTTCCCCAGGAGGGCTGCACTGTTTCATGTTGAGTTGCAGCAGCAGCTCCGAAGAGCAATGAGAGATGGACAATAGATGTTGGACCTGCCGGTGAGATCTATACTTTGAAAACAAAATCCCCGGCCGGAGGGCCCGGTCCCCGGCCGGAGGGCCCGGTCCCCGGCCGGAGGGCCCGGTCCCCGGCCGGAGGGCCCGGTCCCCGGCCGGAGGGCCCAGTCCCCAGTCCTCGGCCAGTGCCCATTTATCGGTCAAAACACCCACTCGTTATCATGGCTATCCCTGGAAGTCGAGGATGATAGCCTTTGTTCCATTGATCTTTTGATGGGATCTCAAGTGGCTTATGAGTCCAATCTTGGCTTTAAAAGATCTTCCCCATTCAACACAGGTCATCCCAGATGGCAGATCGGGCTTTGGTTGTTGCTGCCTCTCTTTCCATTTACTTCTCTTTTCTTCTAGTTCTGCACATCTGTTGGCTTTGAAAGTCGCTGCTCCTTTTCGTATGATGGTTTTCTAGTTTCCTGTCCTTGGCATCGGTTTCCCAATGATTGATGTTGATGTTACATTTCTTCATGTTGGATTTTGAGACGTCTTTGAACCTCTTCTGTTGTCCACCTCTTTTAGATTTGCCTTCTTTAAGGTGGGGGTAGAAGATTTGTTTCGGCAGACATTTGTCTTACATCTGAACAAGACCACTCCATC
The DNA here is from genome assembly GCF_036971445.1 of Narcine bancroftii. Lineage (NCBI taxonomy): Eukaryota > Metazoa > Chordata > Chondrichthyes > Torpediniformes > Narcinidae > Narcine > Narcine bancroftii. The sequence goes on along the minus strand of NC_091479.1, from coordinate 67,032,373 downwards.
TTAGTTGGTTCTTAATGACATAGGCTTCAATGCTTGTTGTTTTTTGCTTCATTTAGCATGCTGACATTAGTTTTTCTATCTTCCCAGCTGATATTTAAGATGTTTCAAAGACAGCACTGATGGAACTTTTCAGGTTTCCGATACATACAGAAGCATTGGGATCACCACTGCTTTGTACACTAACATTTTGGTGTACATTCGAATGTCACGATCATAAAAAAAACTCTTATTTGGAGATGTCCAAAAGCTGATCCTGCTCATTTAAGACAATATTGGATCTCGACATTAAGGTCGACATTGGAAGAGAGGTGACTTCCAAGATACAGAAAGTGGACCACATTTTCCAGGGCTGTTTCACCAAGTTGAATTGATGGTTTACCCACAACACCCAGTCCCCAATCCTGGGCCACAATGCCCAGTGTCCAATCCTGAGCCAGAACATCCATTGGCCAATCCTGGATGACAAAACCCAATGCTCAATTCATCCTGCAGGAGGAGTTTCCAGTCTTCTGCAGGAAACGGCAAACCTGCCAGCAGCAAAACCATGGGTTGTCAGAGCTACATCCAGGACCAGGGATCAAGGGGGCAGACACCTGAGCATCTGGAACGATCAGGCACTAGGCTGCAGGCACCACAGGTCATTTTCAGCTGGCAACCTGCACCTCATCGGATGCAGAAAGATCAGCACTGGACCTTTCCTGATGACAACTTTAAATAGCAGAGGAATGGAGTGACTATAACATCTAACCAGAAAGACCAGGTTTTAACAGTATAGAATTCTTTGGCATTCCTGAGGTTGTGATAGATATACAGAGAGTACCTCTCTGCCAACTTTTTGTGATTTATATATATATATTTTATCTAATTAGTGCTTTAACTAATGTATACCTACACACACGTTAAGGGCTAATTAGAATACATTAAACTAAGGATTAATAATATAGGAGCATGTGACATTTTATATGTAAGCTGTATTAACTTTAAAGGGTTTGGAAGACCTATTGCAGCTTGTCTCTGTTATATCTGTGCGTACTCATCACTCTCTAGAGCAGGTTTATGGGGTGACATGATTTTTTTTTTCTCTCTAATCTGTCCTTGTTACATGGACAGCCTGAACATGGTGTAACTTCCTGAATTTAAGATTACTTCACTTGCAATTACATGTTTTAATTTTTCCACTTTTGTTTCTGTGTTCAGTATTGAATGTCTCTTTTAAATTTAATTTAATGCATCCAATTGGATTTCTCTTTCATGAAGCTCCTGTTTGGCTGCAGCAAGTAAGAATTTTTGTGTGTATGTACATGGTACCATGTACATGACAATAAACTCATTTCCACAAAATTATTCAGAGTGATCAATATGATTTGATTCTGACAAGGATTATCCAACTCTCTTCAGCCTCATAACCTCTCAGCAGCATTGGCCGTGGCTGACCACCTTGGTCCAGTGTCTATCCATCAGTATTCAGCTGGCAGGAACACCACAGGCTTGCCTGTGATCTATTCAGTTGTATCTCAGAAACCATATCCTCCATCCTCTCTTGCTGCTCCTGTTCCCCTGGGATCTCTCCTTCCCTTTGCTATTATGCACAAAATGTCTTCTTCTTTGGCTTGGCTTCGCGGACGAAGATTTATGGAGGGGGTAAATGTCCACGTCAGCTGCAGGCTCGTTGGTGGCTGACAAGTCCGATGCGGGACAGGCAGACACAGTTGCAGCGGTTGCAGGGGAAAATTGGTTGGTTGGGGTTGGGTGTTGGGTTTTTCCTCCTTTGCCTTTTGTCAGTGAGGTGGGCTCTGCGGTCTTCTTCAAAGGAGGTTGCTGCCCGCCGAACTGTGAGGCGCCAAGATGCACGGTTTGAGGCGAGATCAGCCTACTGGCGGTGGTCAATGTGGCAGGCACCAAGAGATTTCTTTAGGCAGTCCTTGTACCTCTTCTTTGGTGCACCTCTGTCACGGTGGCCAGTGGAGAGCTCGCCATAGAACACGATCTTGGGAAGGCGATGGTCCTCCATTCTGGAGACGTGACCCACCCAGCGCAGTTGGATCTTCAGCAGCGTGGACTCGATGCTGTCGGCCTCTGCCATCTCGAGTACTTCGATGTTAGGGATCAAGTCGCTCCAATGAATGTTGAGGATGGAGCGGAGACAACGCTGGTGGAAGCGTTCTAGGAGCTGTAGGTGATGCCGGTAGAGGACCCATGATTCGGAGCCGAACAGGAGTGTGGGTATGACAACAGCTCTGTATACACTAATCTTTGTGAGGTTTTTCAGTTGGTTGTTTTTCCAGACTTTTGTGTAGTCTTCCAAAGGTGCTATTTGCCTTGGCGAGTCTGTTGACTATCTCGTTGTCGATCCTTGCATCCGATGAAATGGTACAGCCGAGATAAGTAAACTGGTTGACCGTTTTCAGTTTTGTGTGCCCGATAGAGATGTGGGGGGGCTGGTAGTCATGGTGGGGAGCTGGCTGATGGAGGACCTCAGTTTTCTTCAGGCTGACTTCCAGGCCAAACATTTTGGCAGTTTCCGCAAAACAGGACGTCAAGCGCTGAAGAGCTGGCTCTGAATGGGCAACTAAAGCGGCATCATCTGCAAAGAGTAGTTCATGGACAAGTTGCTCTTGTGTCTTGGTGTGAGCTTGCAGGCGCCTCAGATTGAAGAGACTGCCATCTGTGCGGTACCGGATGTAAACAGTGTCTTCATTGTTGAGGTCTTTCATGGCTTGTTTCAGCATTATGCTGAAGAAGATTGAAAAGAGGGTTGGTGCGAGAACGCAGCCTTGCTTCACGCCATTGTTAATGGAGAAGGGTTCAGAGATCTCATTGCTGTTTCTGACCCGAACTTGTTGGTTTTCGTGCAGTTGGATAACCATGTTGAGGAACTTTGGGGGGCATCCGAGGACGCTTTAGTATTTGCCAAAGCCCTTTCCTGCTCACGGTGTCGAAGGCTTTGGTGAGGCAATTATAAACAAAACATGTAAAATTTTGCTTGAAATTAAGGCGTAGCCTGGTTCCCCCAACAATAAGAGAAGCAAAAGAAAGACCCTTCAGAGAGACCGAATGTTCGTGGATTTGCCTCCAGTGCTCCCACACCTTCCTGTTCGATCCATTGGCCAACCCAAACTCCCAGATCTGAACCTTTGATACAATCAGGAATCTGTTAACACCTGAGGCTCCCTCGGGAGCCCTTCTTGGCCTTGGCATCCTCTCAAATCTCGATCTCGATACCTGGTTCCCATTAGCCGGGCTCCAGCTGCCCAATTCTTTGCACCCTAACAGTATCACCCCAAAAAAAAGCTGTTAAAACGATCTCTCTCAATCTCTCCACTATTTCCAGTATAAATCTTCCATCTATGTCAGGATGAGTGGATATATTTCCTGCCCTCCTCCACCCCCAATCCCCAACTATAGTACATAGAACAAGACAGAACAAGCCCTTTCGTCCACATAGCTGTGTTGCCCCTATGTAAACCTTCCCAACCATACACCCATAACTATTTTTTTGAAATCAATTTTTAAGGAATATATAGGTCGGCACAACATCGAGGGCCGAAGGGCCTGTACAGAATAGTGTTCTATGTTCTATAAACATCAACTCCGTTGTCACTGACTCCATTTGGACCTCTGAAATGTTTGTCTGCTATATTATGACCAGAGATCAATCAGCCTTATCTCCACTTGAAACAATCTCTATCTCCAACAAATTGTACCTGGCAAATAAGTTAGGGGGAGGGGGAATTAAAGGTTGACAAATCTCCTGGCCCAGAAGGCCTGCATTTTAGGGAGTTTTCCAATGAAAATGGACAGCTGAGTTGTAATCTATCAACATCTCCTGAACTCTGGAAAGATCCCAGAAGATTGGAAAAATATAAATGTAATGCCACTATTCAAAAGAAAGCAGGAAATTTTAGTCCAGTTAGTTCAATATCTGTCCTGGGACAATTCTAAAATCTATTATTGGAAATATTAGGACACTTAAATATAATAAGATAATCAAGCAAGGTTAACAATGTTTTATGAAATGGAAATCATGTTTGGTAAGTTGGTTAGGGTCCTTTGAGGATGCAACACAATGTGGATGTGAGGAAACTGATATTTGGATTTCTGTTAAGCGTTTGATAAAGTGTCACACAAAAGGTTACTGTACAGACGTGAGCATTGGGTGGGATAATATAGTGGCATGGATGGGCGAGTGGGTCACCAGCAGAAAACAGGATGAATGGTTTATTTCAGTAATTAGTGAAGGGCTACAGGGATCAGTGCTAGATTCGATCCACATCAATAACTTGAACCCAGGGATTCAGTGTAGTTCAGCTGAATTTGCTGATGAGAAAAAGATAGTTTAATATGTTGCGAGAAAGACACAAAGACCTTGCAAAGGGGCATAGGTAGGGTAAAGTGAGTGAGTAACAATCTGACGTCATGTCAGAAATGAGGAGATCCATTTTTAAATGAACAATAAGGAAACCTGAATACAAAATCTCATAGACCAAAAAGGATCTGGGAGATTAATACATGGAACACAAAAGGTTAGTAGAAAGGAATAATAGATAATTAGGAATGTTGGGTTTTCAAGATTCAAATTTCCTTTATTATTTAATAGTACAGAGCATGTACCATTAATGTTACACCAAATTAACTTTTGCTCACCATTAGTGTTGCCCAGTGCTCTTTTACAGTAAGAGAAACAAAAGAGAGCGCTTTTAGAGTCTGAGTGTCCGTGGATTCACCCCCAGTGCTTCTGCAGCCACATTGATTCCTGTTTGATGGATCGGCAACATGATCACAGGAACTCTTCTTGCCCTGCACACCCTCTCAAATCCCAGTTCCATTACCTGGTTCCCATGATTCAGTCTTTAGCAGCCTGCAGCCTGTGTGGGTCCTCCACCTGAAAGTGGCCTGCAGGCTGTGTGGGTCCTTCAGCCTCTAGAGCCGAGCCCCTTGCTGGCTCTCAGTGGGGGTGGGGGTGGGGGGGGGGTTTGGTGGGGGTGGGGGGGGGTTTGGTGGGGGTGTTCTTCCCATTTCTGGTGCCCTGGAGTCTGCAATCTTGTGGTCACAGACCGTCAGCTCCTCTTACAGGCCGTTTAATGCCAGCATTAGGACTGGGCGGTTGAACCCTTCGGAGAACTGCTGTGTCTTCACTCTCTTCACTCCTGAGTCCACACCAGCAGTCACACCTACCATTACAGCAGTTTTGACAGTGACACCATTTTTATTATCTTTTTATCCCTATACTTTTATTTAAACTTATATAATTTTTGAAAAAATTAAAATTGATCGATACTGCACGGTAAAAGCCTATTCCGTCCATTGAAATCCATGCCACCCAATTAACCTACCAATCCCATATATTTTTGGAATGTGGCAGAAAACTGGCATAGCTGTGGAAACCCCACACTGGCCATGGGGAGAACAGACAAACTCCTTACAAGACAGTGGCAGATTCGAACCAGCGTTACAGGCGCCGTGATAGTCTTGCCATAATCACTTCGCTAACTGTGCTGGGAGATAGATTGTAAAAGTAAGAGCGCTTTGATGCAACTTCACAAGGCACCAGTGAAACTGCAGCTGGAGTACTGCATTAAATTGTTGTTTCCATTTTTCAGATATGATATGCTCACTTTGGAGGCAACCGAGTTGTTTTCTTGGAGGAAGTGGTTGATGTATGAAGAACCTTTATGCAGCTTAGGGTCAGGAAGAATGAGGTGAGATAGCTGAAACATACAAGGGGAAATTGATAAGGTGGATGCTTGAAACGGTGTTCTCTTTTGCTTCAGAATCTCCGGCTACCCAATCAAGTCAGAGATGTGGGGTTGCCGATGGTTTGGACTGGAGACTGCGTGGCTGCAGAAGCACTTGAAGTAAGTCCATGGACACTCGGTGACTTGGGGGAGAACGAGAACTCTCTTTTGCTTCTCTTTTTCTGACTGTATGGGGCTAATGGCAAATCTTTGTCTGCCTTATGGTAGATAAAAGGAAATTTTTTATAGTATCACATTTTTCTGTTTTTACACAAAAGAATCTTGAAAGCTGAGGAATTTCTTCACTTTGTGAGTCATGAGAGCTGTGGAGGGGAGTTTATGAATATATGAAGGGCCGACATTTACACAGGAGAGTGAGCGCGAAAGTGGTTGAAGCTAAGATTGGATCAGCCATGATCTTACTAACTGGCAGGGTAGTTTTGAGGGGTCCTGAAAAAGGTCCCAATCAGATATGTTGATTGTCCATTTCCCTCAAGTGTACTGCCTGACCTGCTAGGTCCCTCCAACTCATTATTCACTCTTGATCAGTCCAATCCTTTACATTGCTGCAGCAGTGTATTTTCCAGGAAGTTGACACCACAATCTCAGTGCACCAAAAGTGGAGGGAGTTTTGCAATGCCAAGAGAGTACACATAACTCAGCTATTCACTGTAACTCAGTACACATGATAATAAATAGATCTAAATCAAAAGTCTAAATCTGGATGGGAGGCAGATTCTTATATTCCCTCTTCTGAGAACTGACTTGAGCAATTTTCTGTGAAAACTCAAAACTCATCAATTTGACATGCAAGTGATGGAAAAGCATTTTCCCAAGTAAATATACATGGTTTCTATTGATTAGAAATGGTATCCTGACATCACAAGATACGGAGATCCATTACCAGCCAAGCATCGAGTGTGGTTTTTGAAGGAAAAGTTTCTTCCTCATTTTTACCTGCAGCATAAACCATTCTCATCATCTTCAACTTCACAATTCTTATGCTGAGGAGAAGGTCTTTATACAATGTTTGCGTGACACATTAGTTCACAGACTTAAACAAATTATAACCTGGAGAATGGCAAATTGAGGATGGTAATGTCTATCCTTTCATTGAATAGCTTCAAGCTATCATTCTACAATGTCAGTGAATTCTAAGCACATAGGAACAGTAGTCCATGATCCATAATCCACACAGCAAAACATTTACCTAAACTTTACTATAAAAGCAGATGCAGTTTGGCAAGGCTGTTAATCCAAAAATCTGCCAGTCTCTCTTTTAGTTACAACCAGCGCATTCTCCACACTTCATGACACCATATGGATGGATATAACAGAATGAGCTTGTATAGACTGGAAAGATAGAGGATATTTTAAATTCAAGGAAGCTAGATTCCTTTTCACAAGTAATTGTTCTCCAATTATGAAGCATTTATCTGGCAATTTTCTTTTGGCCTAATTTTATTAAAAATAGAGAAGACTCAATTTATTTTATAAAAATAGTTCAAGCTTCCCTTGGGCTAAACTAAAAGGCTTTGTTCTTTGAGATTCATTGGCACAAAAATGATTTGTGATAGGAAAGGACATCAGGTGTGTGTCTCGCACACATCTTGTTTGCAAACCATCTCTCTTCACAACCTTGTCTTTCTCTCTGCTGTTTTTGCACAACCATTTCAATCATTACTTTTTCCAAACTGGTTTAATCATTCATCCTTTAACCCCACTTCCAGAATTCTACCTCATTTGTTAATTGCCTGTCGTGTTAAATGCTCTTCAAAAGTCATTTATCTTTAAGCATCTCTATAATGTTCACTAGCAAGTTAGTTGAATTGGACTTGATGCTTTCAATTCATGCTAATTCTGTATCAACAGAATTTGCCTATTAGATTTCTCAAAATAAATTTAAAGCACTTTGTTGGCAACTATCTAATATTAAGGTAACAACATATCAGCTTTCAGACACATTTTTAATGTTGTTATTAAGCAAATTATCCTGAAACTTCCAAGTACTCAGAAAACTTTGATGATTATGTCAAGGGCTGATAACGCCTCAAACCGTGCATCTTGGCGCCTCACAGTTTGGCGGGCAGCAGCCTCCTTTGAAGAAGACCGCAGAGCCCACCTCACTGACAAAAGGCAAAGGAGGAAAAACCCAACACCCAACCCCAACCAACCAATTTTCCCTTGCAACCGCTGCAATCGTGTCTGCCTGTCCCGCATCGGACTGGTCAGCCACAAACGAGCCTGCAGCTGACGTGGACTTTTTACCCCCTCCATAAATCTTCGTCCGCGAAGCCAAGCCAAAGAAAGAAAAGAAAAAGAACACTACTTTCATTACCCAGGAGCCTTAAATGTGGAGGAGGTTTTCCCCAATCTTCTCACTGTCTGCAGAGACAATTGTTTTTTTTTTTAAAAAGAGGGAATCATATTGGATCAAATATAATTGACTGGAGAATGCAGAGGATGGAGGAAACATGGGAACCCCCTTCTGGGAACTTGCTGGCCAAATGGGCTTTTTTTGTGTCAAACAATTCAATTCTATGGTTTTATGAGATTTGACTTTCCTTATTCATACAGAAGAGACTGCGGACACTGGAATCTGAAGCTAGTCACAATCCTCCAATAGATTGTTTTTCTGTTGAAAATCCTCCAGCTATATTTCCCCACTATTATTGGTGACTTCACTATCAATTTCTTTGAACTCTCAATTCTGCTTATGGTTTACCCTCTGGTTTTAAAAAAAAATGCCACTGTAGGCAATGCTCTCTCCTCTTACTGCATGAAGAGGGACTTTGGATTCAAATCCCTAGATCTCCAAATTTGGCAGCATAGGTGGATAAAGAGGTGAATGAGGCACGGGGATGGGAAAATCCTTCATTGCTTATGGTAGGCCACCTCAAATGTATTGTGTTCACCACACTACAGCAAGAATGTGAGCACTGGGGCAGGTGCAGAAGAGAATCATCCAGGGGCTGGCTGGAATGGAGGCTTCTGGTTCCAAGAAGAGACTGGACAGACTGGGTTTGTTTCCCCAAGAGCAGAAGAGTCTGAGAAGTGATCTGACAGAGGTACACAAAATTGAGGGCAATAGTGAAAATTTGTTCATGGAGAAGGGAACAAAGACAAAAAGGTACAGGTTTAAGATGAGATTTGAGGATTTTTTTTTGTTGCCCCTCTCCAAAGTCTGGAATGCATTGCCTAAAGGGTAGAAAGCAGAGGCATAACATTTACGAAGCTTTGACATAACCATGTGAATCACCAAGGCATAACATGGGTAAAAGGGATTCGGGTACAATATTGAGCATGGACAAAGTGGGCCAAAGGGCTGTACATCTCTATAATGTATCCAAGGTCAATAATAATCATCAAAATTGAAAAATAAACAAATGCCAGTCTTATAACATTTATTTTACTCTGGAAAATATTTATTTGCAATGGAAAGAAGCATAACATACCATACAATTTATATATATAAAGAGTCATTATTAATGAAAAATGTTTTTGTAGAGAATGAAATATAAACATTCCTAATCCAGAAAAAGAAAAACAAGCTTGATGCATCCTGATAATCCGTTTATATCAGGAAAGATACAACAGTATAATTATACATGTGCTCAGCCAGTCATTTCAGGTGCTTCACTTTTCCTCTAAAGTTTCAAATTACCAAAACAGTGTGGAAAATCCCATTAGTTCCATGTCTAGTAACTGGTAACCTTGGGCCCAATGCATTCACACTGCTGTTCTTTGGTTCATTTGAATTAGGGTGCAAGAGTTCATTCAACTGAACTGAGGAACTGGAGCTTAACTACAATAAGATGGCACTTCTGAAGGATCACAGTTGCTAAAACATTTCTTACATACAACTATAGTCTTGGATTTAGAGTCAGAACTCCGTATTAAATGAATATAGTATTGTTGCACATGACAACCTTGAAAATGTGTGCATTATTCAGTTGCAGATTAATTGCATTCCATGAATGAATGCTAGAAATTGTCAACACTTCCACTGGTATTTCATTTGTACTTTGCAGATATCTCAAAGAGCAAGGGCTTTGTATAGCACATGCCAGCAGACTGAGGAGGATGGAGAGCTGTCCAAATTAGACAAACCAATAATTTCAATTTGAATTCTCTTAATCTCCAATTACTTGTTTTTAAAACATAGTGTACTTCCTGGCATTGATAAGTCAATGAGTGTTCATCAGATGCTTCCTGTAAAAAGCAATTGTTTAAAATTTTTGTGCTTTTCAAAACTTCTAGCATTGGTAATGAAACACTTGAACATGTTGGAACCATTGTGCAGAAAAGGGGTTTCGTAGATTGCAACAAATGTTAAAATGGTCTCCGGCCAGAAGGGTGAAGTGTTTATCAAGGGTAGCAGCGTGCAACATATTATTAATGGATTATAAAGAATAAATGCAAGGAAACTATAAATAAAAACAGAAAATAATGGAAATATATGGTAGGATAATTACATTTATATGCTGACCATCTATGATGCATGTTACATTCTTGCTTAATATATTTGACTACTGAAGTAAACTGCTTGCTTATTCATTTTCTGGATAATGCATTTGGGGACATGATTAGTTTGCTGGCTTGGAGCATCGACAGTGAAAGGGATTTGTAAAAGGTTTTCAGAAAAATCTAGAAAGAACGAGAAGTCCAGAGGTGAGATCTACACAAATGCATTTCAACACCTGCAGCTTTTGTGTTTCTGCATTTCAGACAAGTTTGGCACAGTAAATCAGAAGTTGTGTATCAGATTGTCCCAGAATAAAGAATCTTCTTTCAGATTCATTCACAAGAGGCTTTGGTTAAAGTGTAGCATTATTTCAATACACAGTTCTTGACATTTCTTTCAAGGCATCACTTCCAACATCAATGAGAACTCCATTATCTTGCCAATAAACTGCAGAAATCATCAACAGGTTTGAGATTTTGCTTTTTAAAAAAAAATACACCTTACAAAGAAGTACACCAAATATTTTATGACCACTTGTGTATAGTACAAATCTGTAATAAAAACTTGAAAATATTGCAATACTGTGACCTTAGTAATTAGCAACCTACAAAAGCAACTGAATGAGCCTTTTACCCAACTTGGACACTGCTTAGCATATTCAAAAAAATCACTACTTTAAAACGTAACTTTTAAAATTTGCATAATGAGCCAAAACAGTTTAGTCGGTGAGATTTTCAGTTTTTCTTTTCGTTTGTATGTAGATAAGGGGACCTTGAGTGTGCTGGGGACATCATCAATAAACCCAAGGCCCAATTCAAAAACTACTTAATACTTCTCTGACCACATGTTAATTTATTGGTTCGATTTGACACATTGCCCACAGAACAACATTAAATTCAGAAGGAAGAGGAAAGGAAAAAAGATAGGTATTAAATAAATGTTACATGCTTTCAAACCTGTCAGGTTATGGATAGATGATTAGGTCAGTTGTTCCACAGATTGAGAACTGCAAGGTTGTGGAGTGGGGGAAAGAGGAGAAGGAGCCATGTTTTACGTGGCATGTCTGGAAAGAGCAAGAGCAGCAAGGATCACAGCAATAGAGTTAAAAATAAGCCCACTTGCATCAGGTAAAATTATTCAATTCTTGCAAGTTGTCAAGGAGTGAGAGAGGTGCCTACAGTTACTTTAGAAATAGAAACAGTGCTTTTTTCCCAAAACCAAAAGACCAACCTGGGAGAGGTTCAGTCAGGTTAGAGAGGACAGCAAGGCCAATACATCAATCAATAAGGAAGAAAGAGGATACCACAAATAAATATCCCACCCTGTCAGAATTTGGGGAAAAATAGGTTATTTGCAATTTCACTGAATGCATTCTCCTACTTTCAAATTCAATTGACGTAAAAGTCTGTTCATTCAACCTTTGATTGCTTGGAAATCCTGACAGTTTGACAGCAGGTTCGCTCATTGGTTGGGAGTGCCATTAGGGTGCACGGCAGGATGGGAGCCTGAAGAAGGTGCATGGCTGGATCAGGATTTGGAATGTGGATATGCACAAGGATAGAGTCGGGATCCAGAGGGCTTGTACATCTTGTGCTTTCTTTAATTTCACCAAGTTCACTGCAAGAAGGTTGGTTTTTGTATCTTTTTTAAAAAAAGAAACGACCTTTTCAGCTGCAGAAAATAAATTCAGTGCATTGTAAAATGTGTAGTCAATAAACCCATTATCAAAATGTATCACACTATTGTTTAAATTGCAAATTAAAAGTGCGCTGTTTTTAAAAATCGGGAGCAAAATCCAAAAACCTGGAACCAAAGTTCTGAAGGTACCAGATTACTGGAGTTGAACTCTGCAAGTTTACTGCCAAACCTTCAAGACCTCCCATTTGTTCCTAATTGGTGGACATCAGTATCAGGGTTGAGTCAATATACCAAAAAACCCAGAGATCTTCCTCCTAAGTAATATAAAAAACAAAAGAATTTGGACTTGATTTGGATGGTGCACAAAAAAGATTTGTTAGGATAGACCTAGCTGTAGCAAAAAAATGTATTATGTCAGCCTGGAAATTAGAAGATAACTTGAGAATACAACATGGTATATAGAAATGAATAAATGTATTCCATTAGAAAAAATAACCTATAATTTAAGAAATAATATTACAATATTTGAACAAATATGGGAGCCATACATGAAACACAATAGAGAAAACCTACCGGGGACATCTACCACCTAAAATGACAGGAGAAGGGAATGAAAAGAATTGACTCAGTGGAATTTCTTGTTTATTTTTATTGAGTGACAACATTGTTTGACGGGTTTAATGTATCTTAGATTCTGAACTTTAAATGAATGGGAGGGGAGGTAGGGAGGGTGGGATGGGAAGGGGGGGGGGGGAGAAAACGACACTGTATATATTTGAAAACGAAAATGTATGTATCTTGATCAATGTGGTTTATAGTGTGAAAAATAAAAAATTTAAAAAAAAAAAATGCTCCAGGAGAAAGAATTACAATTCCCATCTTTGTTTAATATACCCAAGCTTGCCTCGAAGGATACAAATACAATTTGTTTTGTGTTGTTTAAATTCAATTGTTGGGGCAAAGAAAAGCAGTTGCAAGAAGCAGCTAAAACCAATGCAAGGTCTTGTAAAAGTCAGAGATTGATCTTGTCAATAGCCTTTTTTTTTTTAAAAAACTAATAACTGATTTTTAAACAATTGCAAATATAAAATGGTCCATGAAAATATGTGCAAAAGGGCAAGTCTCTTGAAACTGGCTGTAAAGCATGGGAGTGGATTTCTCCAACATTGGTCTTATACAGGCATTGACAAGGGAAGGTCATCATAAACAAAATATCTTTGACCGTGATGGTCAAATACAGAGTTTAAAAATGCAAATAAAACTTCTGGAAGTTTCATCTAATTCTACCATAAACAAAATCTCCTTGGGATCAAGATGATATTCATGCTGAGTTTAAATGCTATTATTGCAAGAATGAAATCAAATCAACCATTAACAGCCGCCTTTGGCAACTCAGTGACCGAGTCACAGACATGCAGAGGGAGGATGAGCAATTTTCTGCGCTGGTAAATTACGCTGCTTTTGGTTTGAATCAACATGGTAGATCTAGTCAAGTACACTTCACCATCAGAGAGAGTCAGTGCACCATATTAGGCAAAAGCAATTCCAACTGGTAGCTTTCCTCAGCATCTTATTTAATGATCACCTCAGGTTATTGTGTTTAAAAAAAAATAACCAAGCTGGTTAACTTTCACTTGTAATGCTTTCCTACATTTGTAATAATTATTCCACTGTGGGAACAGATTGGCCCTACTTGAAGTTTATTGTTACATGCAGTGATAGTTTGTTTAAATGAAAGTTGGCAAAGAAAAATGCGCTGCCATTGGGGACTTGACCTGCCTAATGGACATCAAGTGGCCATTACCTCCAATGAACTGAATAGTTGAAAAATCATCTCCCACATTAATTTACTCCAAATTCTGGTTGCTGGTAGATTCATTTCAAATGGAAGGCTTGGACTGCCACCAAATTCATATTTGATAAAGAAAATGACTATTTAGTAACAGGGCTTGGAAAATGAAATAAATAGATAAAATTAATGATTGAATAATTTAGAGTCGGAAGGAACATCCCATATATAGACATGAGGAAAAATGATCACTGATGCTGCTTTAAAGTGTGTTCGAATGGCAGAAATGATTTGCAGAAGTTTACAATATAGAAGCCATTTGGCCCATTGTGTATGAGATATTTTCTCTTTGGTCATTGAAAAAACACAACATTGACACTGTGGTCAAAGCATTTCAAGGAATATTGCTCATTCCGTAAAAGCCACCAACATTGTCAAAAGCTACCCACTGCCCTGTTGGAGATCAGCTCAGGTTTTGCCTGGTAGCAACAATTTACTTTAAAGGAACAGTGAAGCACTTAATATCCAAGCTCCAGGATGTCTGGTCAATAAAACTTGGCATTAGTGAAAGCTAGATGCAAAAAAAAACATGCAGACTGGTTTTTAAAATCTTTACTAAAAAAATATAAAATGCAAAACTTGGTAAAAAATAAAATCACTAAAACCCCAGAGGAGGCGACATAGCAACAAAACAAATAAAGGTCATATATAAACTTTACAGCTTGTGAAGGAGAACAGGTACATCTGGCACCAAGCACTGCAAAGGGCAATGTGAAATCAATATTATGGAATGACTGAAAGGCAAAGGTGAACCAACCTCCAAAGGGCTTGCTAACTGTTCTCTCCAAATTTGGAAAATATAGCAACTAGCAAGATCAATTATGGGAAATAACTGAGATAACATCAATAGTTCTGGACCTAGGTACAAAATTTGCAGGGATAATATTTCTATTTTACAGTTGCTGAGCGAGGCTATTCTTTTAGTGAGAGGCAGGACACATATGTTAAGAGTAAATTTGGCCACTCTATGGACAAGATTGTTGATCTTGTGAAGCAGCATTAGAACACCTCAGAAGAAGCTGGTGCCCGACAAGTCTTTGGCCAAGGACTGGCAGCAGAATGCAGTGGGATTCTCTTACTTTTTGGGAGGACACAAATTTTCCCTTGTGCAAAAGGATCAAAGAAAGAAAGAAAATCACTTGTTGATGCTGGAGATCTGTATATATATATATATAAAAAAAATAGAAAACTGGCAGAGCATTCCAGCACCTATACAGAGGTGAAACAGTTGTTTTAGGTCAATGGTCATACAGAGTTAGAAAAAGCTGAGAGATAAACAAGCTTTAAGAGAGAAAACTTGTGATGCATTTTCCAGTCCTTATGGATTGAACACTAAAGTCAATGCACTAAAATTCAAACTAATCACTTCTGCTGGTCCTGAATGCTGAAATTTTAACCTAAAGTGAGATCCAACCCCTTAGTTTGCTCAAGTAAATGGCTCGTTGCTTTCAGCCTGTACGAAAAAAAAGAGCATTTTTTGCCAAATTGATATATTTTGTGACTCATTTCCAAATACAAAGATATTAATTTATATAAATTAATAAACAAGCTGGCGTTGTAGTACAGGAAATTATGCAGTAAGAATCTGATCCTTTCCTGGAAGGGTGATGGGCAGTCTGAAATAGGCATTATAAAAAGGAACTGCTTTCACAGTACATTAGGATTAAAGCCACCTTATGCAGTAGCTTTTATGATGTTGCATTGACTCTTCTGTCAATTTCCACAGCAGTTCCATTAATCCCTACACTGGGAAGGACCCTGAAATTGAAGCAAAATATAAAGAATAAATGAACACAGACATGTTGAAAGAAGAAACATTGTCAGATTAAAGTCAATCAATTAATATAGAAAACAAAAATAAGAGTATGGCAAGAAATGCAATTGAGGAAGGATTTATTTTCCAATCACAACTCTGCAGAAAGATGTACAACCCTTACTCTATCATTACATTACTGGTACGACGCGTTCACAGGAGCTGACTGTGCATAAATACAACTGATTCATGTTCAAGGAACTCATGTGGACACAAATTCGGAACAACTCCAGAAGCAGCGCAAAACACCCTGTAGCCCAGTTCATAGGGAATCGTTGTGTGGACAAGATCTCCAAAAATCCCATGAAGCCTGGGGAGAGGACCCTGCAGGAAAGCTGACCACGGCAGCGGACCTGCAAGGAGTTCGGAGGCCGAATATCTTGCAACAGTTTGCAGGCACTGGAGATGGGCTTGTGAGAACCAGCTATCAAGATCGAGACTTGTGAGGGTGCCAATGGCGAGAAGGGTCTCAGGTATTACGTTGTATTGGAGGTTCAGAACCGGGAGCTTGGAACAAACAGGAGAACCATATGACTGCAGAGGCTTTGGGAACACAGGAGGTGGATCTGCAGAACTTGGTGTTTCAGAAGGAACTGTTTTGCTTTTCACTTATTGGTGGGGAAGCTGGGCTCCTTGTGTGCCTTTGCAGCAGGCAAAAATGGACACATTTTGTATATTTATATTCATGGCAATAAAGGAATCTTGAAATGAGAAGCAATTTTTTAAAATATACAGACTAAGTGGAAAACAAGAACATGATCCAGAAGGACACAAAATCTGAAAAATAATACCATTAAGTATACTTGCTATCTCTGGAGCTATCAGGTTTATTTTATCAGTGTCATTATCAATGCAATTACATTTTGGCTTTTCCAAAGCAATCCATGCCCAGTAAAATATTTTGCTGATTTCTCTTTCCCATAATATTGACTACGTTAAAAGAAACAAGGTGATTTACAATATTGTCAGGACTAGGAGCCATACCGTTGTGACTGGAGCTCTATCAGGACTGCATTTTCTGTTCTTGTTTCATTGGCTATTATATATTCTTCTGCTGGTTGCTCCGTGTGTGCAACTGCTTCCTGTACTGAGCTCCTGGCTGTGAGGAACTGTGCCAGTCGTGCTCTTTCTCTAACAGCTAATTTCTCCCACGCATCTGTTGACATCATAGAACTGAAGTCGTCTTCAAAGCCAGGGCGCTCCTCATAAAATAATAAATGTCTTGAGCGAACTGTGAGAAATAAAGTTATCAGAATTTAAGGCTATATTTTTCCCTCTATCACAAAACCTTTTAATTCTCCATGCGAAACATCAAATGGTAGCTAGAGCATACAACTGCTTCAGACTTTATTTTATTTTTTGCATACACACAGATTTCCAAGATTATCATCCATCTATCTCTGTGGGTTCAAGCATACCAAATGATAATTCAAATTATGCTTTTTACATTTTTATGCTTAAGAGACAAAATATTAAAAAAAATAATTTAGGGTTCTTCAGCACAGGAGCAGGAGTAGCTGTCAAACCTCTCCAAACTTTCCCCCATTATTCAATATGATCTTGGCTGATCTTTGCTTGCCTCAATTCCTCTTCTGGGTCAGATTTCCACAATTCTCAATTCTTTGAACTTTCAAAATGTATCTACCTCCATCTTAAATATTTTTAATTATATATTTTCCACAATTCTTAAAGGCAGAGAGTTCCAGAGACACAATCCCCTTTGAAAATAAATCTCTATGCAACTCCATGTTAAATACCAGCTCCTTATCTTGTAACTGTGTCCCTTTGTTCAAACTCTTCCATGATATAAAACATTTCAACATCCTCCACTCCAATGATCTTGTAGGTTTCAATAAGATCACCCTTTATTCTTTTGAACTCCAAAGAATATGGCTGCCAAACTGTTTAGCCTCCCATGACAGGGAAAATGGTGGGGTATTGGGGACAAGGCAGCTGACTTCAGTATGCTGGTCCCAGAATCCTAAGGTGATGGTTGCATGATTGGTGAACGTCTGTGAAGATGCTCCCAGGATATCAGTAGCAAGGATCAGTAGGACCTGGTAATCTTTGAGGCTTCTGGTGAAATGTGTTTCAACTCTATTCAAGGCCTGCTTCATTGGTATCTTGGACATCATTAAAATTACTTCTCAAAATGTCTGTAGTATTTTAGAAATTAAATGCACAATGATTAGGAGCCCATTAACATTTTCAAAGATCACCTGTACCAGATTATTATTTGTAACAATTAGAAGTTTTAAAATATTGTTTTGGAATAATGGTTTATGGGAAAATTGAAGATATACTATAGTTTTACAACAGCAATGAGAAACAATTCAAAACTCAAAGTGAATCACAAATATTAACCATTAGAGCAAAAATCTGGAAAGTTACTAACATTGACTATTGGTACAGCACTGACTGCAACACGGTTAAGCTGGATTTGTTTATAAAGGCTGGATATATGATCAAAATGTTGGTTAAGATTTTGTAGGGAACTGCTGGCAATTCGATCATCATAGACATTACCACAAATGGAGGCATGTCGTGGATTAACAAGAAGGTCCCAACAGCTAACAGGGGAGCTCCAAACTTCTCAAATGCTGGATACTTTGGTGACAAATGCTTCTATACAAATCACATTTTGTTAAATTGTTCTTTAAATAGTTGTTTCAATTTATTTTAATGTTTAAAATCATTTTTTTGGGATTTAAATATGGGTTGACATTCATAACATTTAGAAATTATGTAAACATGTTTAAATGTCAAAAACTTAAGAAATATTCAAAAGTATTCACCACTGAGTAGGCCAAAGGGCATGGCTTAATTACTCATCATTTTTCTTCTTGCCCCATCCCCACCACTCCCCCCCCATTCCCACCACTCCCCCCCCATTCCCACCACTCCCCCCCATCCCCACCACTCCGCCCCCATCCCCACCACTCCCCCCCATCCCCACCACTCCCCCCCCATCCCCACCACTCCCCCCCCATCCCCACCACTCCCCCCCATCCCCACCACTCCCCCCCCATCCCCACCACTCCCCCCCATCCCCACCACTCCGCCCCCATCCCCACCACTCCCCCCCATCCCCACCACTCCCCCCCATCCCCACCACTCCCCCCCCATCCCCACCACTCCCCCCCCATCCCCACCACTCCCCCCCATCCCCACCACTCCCCCCCATCCCCACCACTCCCCCCCCATCCCCACCACTCCCCCCCATCCCCACCACTCCCCCCATCCCCACCACTCCCCCCCATCCCCACCACTCCCCCCCATCCCCACCACTCCCCCCCATCCCCACCACTCCCCCCCCATCCCCACCACTCCCCCCCCATCCCCACCACTCCCACCCCATCCCCACCACTCTCCCTCCCCCATCCCCACCAAGTGATCCATGGAAAATTGAGTTCAATAACAATGCAATCCTCTTCCACTAGCAAGTGAAGATCCTCATTAGTCAAGGAATGGTGGGAAAAATTATATTTATAGAGGTAATTTAGTTTATGTTTACAAAAAAACCTGCATGGGATGGCAAGTAAAAATCACTTGGACATTTGTATGGACATAATTACTAGATGATTATAGCATGGAAATTGTTTATTTTTGGCTCACCAAGTATACAGACCATTAACCATCTATTTACACTCATCCAACATTAATTAATATTTTTTGCTTCCCTCAAATTCTCATCAACTCTATGACCCCCCCACCAGACTTTACACTTCACTAGACTCCCCATGTCTTTGTGATATGGGTGGAAACCAAATCCTGGAGGAAATTCACTCAGTCACCCAAGGATTGAACCTGGGTCTCAAATGCTGTGAGGTTTTGGTTCTGCTTGCTGCACCACTGGGTTGTCTCAGCATCTATTTCTTTATTTAATTCATACTTAACATTGTTTCAAAAACAAAAAAATCAGTGATTAATGTTAATACTAAAACATATGAGAATTTATGTTCACAGTAAAAAGGAATGGGAATATTGAGGAATGCAGCAAGGTGGTCAAGTTTCTGATCTATGACAAGCACTGTTGAACCAAGTGAACATCAGTACAACACTGATTATATTGGCAAAGGAGTAGTGAAGCTACAGGATGATGAGAACTTTGGTTAGAGAGATGTAGAATGCTGCACTTAGGGTCAGCCTATTAGAGTAGTTGTGTGATAAGCATAACTCCTCGGTCCAGAAATGCATCTACTTAGAAACTGGTTTGCACCTATTGAGCAGCTGATAAACAAGCATGGCCCATTGATTTGTGCATCATTATGCATTCAAGATCTTTGTTGAGCATATTCCACAGTAAGGCCCAGGACTGTGCTGTCTTGGGAGAGGCCAAGGGCCGGAGGAGATTAGAAGTGAGGAGGAGAGTTAGGGGTCAAGCAATCAAGGAATGAGGGAGAGGACCAGAAATCGTGGGGCATTAACTCAGTAGTTGAGCATTTTAGAAATGACAATCAGGGTTGAGATTGATTGTTGAGTTACTGTTGATCAACAGTGGAGGTGACCATTGGTAGAAATATGTAAAGGCTATTCAGCACACCAAGGATGGGTTGGTCGAGTGCAGGAGGCCTGAAGGAGTGGTAGGTATGCAATTTAAGGCTGGGTTCTCAGCACTCATCCCCATTAGGTACTATAAAAGCCCGTCTCTTGAGAAAGGTGTGGCCTATACCAGTCAATAAAAATTATGGATGTGATATCCAGGCAGACCCCTTTGGTGGGATTGGGCAACCCCTTTTCCATCTCTGCTGACCGTCCATAGATAACTGGGTAAATCCACTTACCCAACTGATACTTTTTTCTGAATTCCATTTCAACCATCCACATCAACAAATGTGCTTCAAGTTATCAAAGGAGCTCTAAGTTATTGGCTTCCAGAATTATTGGTTTTCAATTTTAACTCATTACCTATAATCTGCTGCATAGACAATGTTTTAATGCTACACACTGATTTAATAATTTTACCAGCCTTAAAATTCAATACGTGATAGAGAAAGAAGGCTATGAAATACCTGAAAAATCAAATTAACACATTTACTGTACATGATTTAACTAAAACTGTTTAATTGGACAGAAATCAATTTGATGCCATATACTCCTTATAGACTTCTTTTTCCTAAACATATATTCCTTGGGATGGGGTTGATGTTTTTGACCCATCCCTAAATTGCCCTCAAGGTGATGGCTGACAGCTGTTTTATTGAACTGTTATAGACCTTCTGATGAAGGTGCTCTCATTGTGCTGTAAGGGAAGGAGATGCAGGATTTAGACTGAGCAGTGAGGAGTTAATGGAGAGAGCTATTTCGGTCAGGATTGTGTGCAACTTGGAGCGGAACCTGTATTCGCTTGCTCCTGTTGCCACGGTCTTTGGTTTGGAAAGAGCATTTTGTAGATGGTACTCACATCAGATATTGCACTGGTATATACAGTGGAAGGAAGGAATGTTTCAGGTGGTGAATGGCGTACCAATCATGTAGGCTGCTTGTCATGGACAGTTTCAAACTTCTTACACATTGCTGGCACTACACACATGTAAAAGGAAAATATTCCATCAGGCTTCTGACTTGTGCAGTGTTGATAGTGGATACACCAGAATGCCTAGATCTGTCTAGGTAAATGGCCCTCTGTTTAAAATCTTGACTAATGGGATAAACTGCAACTGGATCAGGTGCTGGACATTTTCTTTTTTTTTTAAATTTTTTATTTTTCACACCATAAACCACATTAACCATGATACATACCTTTTCCTTTTCAAATATATACAGTGCCATTTTCTCCCCCCCCTCCTCCCATCCCACCCTCCCTACCTCCCCCCTCCCGTCCATTTAAAGTACAAAATCTAGGATACATTAAACCAGTCAAACAATGTTGTCATTCAATAAAAATACACAAGAAATTCCACTGAGTCAATTCTTTTCATTTCCTTCTCCTTTCGTTAATTTAGGTAGTGAATGTCCCCGGTAGGTTTTCGCTATTATGTTTCATGTAAGGCTCCCATATTTGTTCAAATATTTCAATATTATTTCTTAAACTATATGTTATTTTTTCTAATGGAATACATTTATTCATTTCTACATACCATTGTTGTATTTTCAAATTATCTTCCGATTTCCAGGTTGACATAATACATTTTTTTGCTATGGTTAGCGCTATCTTAACAAATCTTTTTTGTGCATCATCCAAATCAATTCCAAATTCTTTGTTTTTTATGTTACTTAGGAGGAAGATCTCTGGATTCTTTGGTATATTGTTTTCTGTAATTTTATTTAATATTTGGTTCAGATCTTCCCAAAATTTTTCTACTTTCTCACATGTCCAGATTGCATGAATTGTTGTTCCCATTTCTTTTTTACATCGAAAACATCTATCAGATACTGTTGGGTCCCATTTATTTAACTTTTGAGGTGTAATGTATAGCCTGTGTATCCAGTTATATTGTATCATACGTAACCTCGTATTTATTGTATTTCTCATCGTTCCAGAGCATAACTTCTCCCATGTTTCCTTTTTTATCTTTATATTTAAATCTTGTTCCCATTTTTGTTTAGTTTTACCATTTGTTTCCTCATTCTCCTTTTCTTGCAGTTTAATATACATATTTGTTATAAATCTTTTGATTATCATTGTATCTGTAATCACATATTCAAAGTTACTTCCCTCTGGTAAACTCAGACTGCTTCCTAATTTGTCCTTCAAGTAGGATCTCAATTGGTAATATGCCAGCACTGTATCTTGAGTTATATTGTATTTATCTTTCATTTGTGCAAAGGTTAATAATCTATTTCCCGAAAAACAATTTTCTATTCTTTTGATCCCTTTTTTCTCCCATTCTCTAAAGGAAAGGTTATCTATTGTAAAAGGGAGTAACTTATTTTGCATCAATATTAGTTTTGGTAATTGATCATTTGTTTTATTTCTTTCTACATGAATCTTCTTCCAAATATTGAGTAGATGATGTAATACTGGAGAACTTCTATGTTGTACCAATTTTTCATCCCATTTATATATGTGTTCAGGTATCTTTTCCCCTATTTTATCTAATTCTAATCTAGTCCAATCTGGCTTTTCCCTTGTTTGATAAAAATCTGATAGGTATCTTAATTGTGTGGCTCTATAATAATTTTTAAAGTTTGGCAGTTGTAAGCCTCCTTGTTTGTACCATTCTGTTAATTTATCTAGTGCTATCCTCGGTTTCCCCCCTTTCCATAAAAATTTTCTTATTATTTTCTTTAACTCTTTGAAGAATTTCTCTGTTAGGTGTATTGGCAATGCCTGAAATAGGTATAATATCCTTGGAAAAATGTTCATTTTAATACAGTTTATCCTTCCTATTAGTGTTAGTGGTAAATCTTTCCAATGCTCTAAATTGTCCTGTAATTTTTTCATTAGTGGATAATAATTGAGTGTATATAGTTGGCCGAGATTTTTATTTATTTGTATACCTAGGTATCTTATTGCTTGCATTTGCCATCTGAATGGTGATTCCTTCTTAAATTTTGAGAAATCCGCATTATTCATAGGCATTGCTTCACTTTTATTTACGTTAATCTTGTAACCCGACACTTCTCCATATTCCTTCAATTTCTTAAATAATTCTTTTATTGATAGTTCTGGTTCTGTTAAGAATACTATAACATCATCCGCAAATAAACTGATTTTATATTCCTTGTCTTTTATTTTCATCCCTTTTATATTATTTTCTGTTCTTATCAATTCTGCTAGTGGTTCTATAGCTAACGCGAACAATAAAGGTGATAGTGGGCATCCCTGCCGTGTTGACCTGCTTAAGTTAAATTGCTTTGATATATATCCATTTACTGTCACTTTCGCCAATGGTCCCTTATATAATGCTTTAATCCAATTAATATACTTCTCTGGTAAACTGAATTTTTGCAATACTTTGAATAAATAATTCCATTCTACTCTGTCAAAGGCCTTCTCTGCGTCTAAAGCAACTGCTACTGTTGGCGCTTTACTCCCTTCTACTGCATGAATTAAGTCAATAAATTTACAAATATTGTCTGTTGTGCATCTTTTTTTAATAAATCCAGTTTGGTCTAGATTTACCATTTTCGGTACATACTCTGCTAATCTGTTTGCTGATAGTTTAGCTATTATCTTATAATCTGTGTTAAGTAATGATATTGGTCTATATGACGCTGGTGCGAGTGGATCTTTCCCTTGCTTTAGTATCACTGTAATTATTGCTGTTTTACATGAATCTGGTAAGCTTTGTGTTTTATCAATCTGGTTGATTACTTCCAGGAGGGGAGGAATTAATAAATCTTTAAATGTTTTATAGAATTCTATTGGGAATCCATCCTCTCCTGGTGTTTTATTATTTGGTAATTTTTTTTATTATCTCTTGTATTTCTACTATTCCAAATGGTTCTGTTAATTTATTTTGTTCCTCTATTTGTAGTTTTGGAAGTTCAATTTTAGTTAGAAATTCATCTATTTTCCCTTCTTTCCCTTCGTTTTCAGTTTGGTATAATTGTTCATAGAATTCTCTAAAGTTTTCCTTGATCTCCTTTGGATTATATGTGATTTGTTTGTCTTTTTTCCTTGATGCCAATACCATTTTCTTAGCTTGTTCTGTCTTAAGCTGCCATGCTAGAATTTTGTGCGTTTTTTCCCCTAGTTCATAATATTTCTGTTTTGTCTTCATTATATTCTTCTCCATCTTATATGTTTGTAGTGTTTCATATTTTATTTTTTAACTGCCAATTCTCTTCTTTTAGTTGTATCTTCCTTCATTGCTAATTCTTTTTCTATATTTACTATTTCCCTTTCCAATTGCTCTGTTTCCTGATTATAGTCCTTCTTCATCTTGGTTACATAACTTATTATTTGCCCTCTAATAAACGCTTTCATTGCATCCCATAGTATAAACTTATCTTTCACTGATTCCGTGTTTATTTCAAAATACATTTTAATTTGTCTTTCAATGAATTCTCTAAAATCCTGCCTTTTGAGTAACATGGAGTTTAATCTCCATCTATACATTCTTGGAGGGATATCCTCTAACTTTATTGTCAATATTAAGGGTGAATGGTCCGATAATATTCTAGCTTTATATTCTGTTTTTCTTACTCTATCTTGCATACGAGCTGATAACAAAAATAGGTCTATTCTTGAGTATGTTTTATGTCTAGCCGAGTAATATGAATATTCCTTTTCCTTTGGGTGTTGTTTCCTCCATATATCCAAAAGTTGCATTTCTTCCATCGATTTAATTATAAATTTGGTTACTTTGTTCTTTCTGTTAATTTTTTTCCCAGTTTTGTCCATATTTGAATCCAAATTCAGGTTGAAATCCCCTCCTATTAATATGTTCCCTTGTGTAACTGCTATCTTCAAAAAAATATCTTGCATAAACTTTTGATTTTCTTCGTTAGGTGAATATACATTGAGTAAATTCCAAAACTCCGAATATATCTGACATTTTATCATTACATATCTCCCTGCTGGATCTATTATTTCCTCTTCTATTTTAATTGGCACATTTTTACTAATTAATATAGCTACTCCTCTTGCTTTTGAATTATACGACGCTGCTGTTACGTGTCCTACCCAATCTCTCTTTAATTTCTTGTGCTCCAATTCAGTTAAGTGTGTTTCTTGGACAAATGCTATATCAATTTTTTCTTTTTTCAGTAAATTTAGCAGTTTCTTCCTTTTAATTTGGTTATGTATTCCGTTAATATTTAAAGTCAAATAGTTCAGCGTAGCCATTTTATACTTTGTTTATCTTCCCTTTCCGTTTCTCCATCATTACCTTTCCTTCTTATCCATTTCTGCTTTCTTGTTTTGAACACTTTATAAGACAACATTTCTAAAACATCAAACATTTTCCCTATTCTCCTGTTTAAAACTTCTTTAACCCCATTCTCCCCTCCCCCTCCTGAGTTGTCCTTTATCCCTTGTCGGATAACCACATCTCCCCTCTCCATTTGGATTTGTAAATTCACTCGCAAACGTCAGCTGATTTTGCAGTGACCGTAACTCCTCCCCACCCAGCCCCCCCCAGAAAAGATTTCAATTTTCATATGTAACAAAGGTCACTCTTTTAATTCCCTCCTTATTCCCTCTATTCCATTTCCCTCCCTTATTAATTCTTGTCTATACTCTATATATTTTCCTCTAAATACGGATACATTCATGTATGCACACTATATATATACACACATATACCCCTTTACACACATACATATAGATCGTGGTCATTTTTACTCTTATTACATGTCTACATCTCTCTGCTTGTTTTGTAGTTGTTCTGCAAATTTCCTTGCTTCCTCTGGATCCGAGAATAGTCTGTTTTGTTGCCCTGGAATAATTATTTTAAGTACCGCTGGGTACCTTAACATAAATTTATATCCTTTTTTCCATAAGATCGTTTTCGCTGTATTGAACTCCTTCCTCTTCTTCAGGAGTTCAAAACTTATGTCTGGATAGAAAAAAAATTTTTGACCTTTATATTCCAGTGGCTTTTTGTCCTCTCTTACTTTCTTCATTGCTTTCTCCAATATATTTTCTCTTGTTGTATATCTTAAGAATTTTACTAAAATGGATCTTGGTTTTTGCTGCGGTTGTGGTTTCGGGGCTAAAATTCTATGTGCCCTCTCTATTTCCATTTCTTCCTGTAATTTTGGTCTTCCCAGGACCCTGGGGATCCAATCTTTTATAAATTCTGTCATATTCTTGCCTTCTTCATCTTCCTTAAGGCCCACTATCTTTATATTATTTCTTCTATTATAGTTTTCTATTATATCTATCTTCTGAGCTAACAGCTCCTGTGCTTCTTTAGCTTTTTTATTAGATTCTTCTAATTTCTCTTTTAAGTCTTTTACTTCCATATCTACAAATGTTTCTCGTTTTTCCATATTTTCCACTCTTCTGCATTCTTAATTCTTCTTTTTATCTCATCAAATTCTTGTAATTTCCATTCATTCACCGATTCCATATATTCTTTAAAAAAAAGATACATCCATTGTCTTGCTTTTCTCTTCTTCTTCCACTTCTTTCTGTTCTTCTTCTTCTTCCTCTGGGTTGACCATCTGTTGTTTCCTTGTTTTCTTTTTACCCTCTTCTTTCTTGTTGTCGTAATTGTCTGTGTTCTGCACCTGCTGCTGTGCTGCAGGTGTCTCTCTCAGCTGTGGAGATCGACTCCGCAGCTGTTCCTCCCTCCCGTCAGTGTGTTTTTTTTCATGCGCATCACGCATGGGCGACTCCTCGCGCATGCGCGGTTGCGCACTTTTACTCGGCTCTACGAGCCATTTTTGTAGTCCCGAGCCCGGGACCTCCACTGACCTGTGGGAGCGGGCCTCTCTCTCCGCGGCGGGCCTCTTCGGACAGGTAAGGCCTTCACCTTCTTCTTCCGACGTCTTTCCTTTTCTTCCCGTTGTTTTTGGTTTTTCTTTCTTCGCTGCCATTTTCTTCACACTTTTACTTTCACTTTGTTTTGGTTTTTAAGTTTGTGCCTTTGCTTTTTCTCTATCTTTTTTTTAACTTTTCTGGAGAGGGCTGGAGTTCCCCTACCGGCCACTACTCCATCACGTGACTCCTCTTGCTGGACATTTTCAACATCAAAATGTGCTGCCCAACTTTTGGAAGTCAAGAATGGGGTGAAGTGGTTGTGGGTCAAGAGATGGAGATTGACAAAAGGGGCCTATTTGGACTTGAATTGTGAAGAGCTGCACAGTTTAAAAGCTGGCAGGCAAAGGTTGGAGTGGATAAGAGAATGAATTGATCAGCAGACGGGAAGAAGGATGAAGGGTAAACTCAACAGGGCTGCCACTTCAGAAGACTTGAGACCTGTGTGTATGAGGTGACAAGCAGTTCAGAGAGAGGAATGGATCAGGACACACTGTTTCAAAAGGGGACATCACTGAACAAGCAAAGGAATTCAGAGTGGTTTATTTCATTTATACATCAATCCCATCTTTCCTAAAAGGCCACAAATTGTGTTCATGTCTTTAGCCTTGAGGTAAACTTTATACACAAGTTTTCCTTAGTCAAATGTAGTTTACTTAGGGCAGCATGGTTATTAAAGTGGTCAGTACAACATTATTATAGCGCCAGGGATCAGGACTAGGGTTCAAATCCTGCATGGGTTTCCCCACCCCCCCCCCCACAAGGGGCTCTGGTTTCATCTCACTTGTCAAAACATACTAGCGGTTGTAGGTCAATTGGGTGGCACTGGCTTGTGGGCTGAACAGGCCTATTACTGTGCAGCATGTAAATAAATAAATCTCTAATTTTACTCCTCAGGTCCAAGAAACAGTTGAACAGAACTTGGAGAAAGAGTTTAGAATAATATCTTTAATATTCAAACATAATGCAAAGAACTCCACATTTATTCTATTGCTCTCAGTTCTCTATTTGATTATATAGCCATCATAATTTTCAACCTTGCATTGGCAATATTCACTTAGTTTTGGAGAAATAAAGCAATTGTTTACCCGAGTATTCATTATTTCTGATGCAAGTCTAACCCACTTGACAACAATTCTTTATTTAAAGTTTTGGGGCAGGTAAAGAAGAAATATATTAAAATTATCCCAAGGATACAAAGTTGGATTTTTTTTTGGAACAGAAGAGGTTGTTATCTGGGCAATATCTGGTTGTAGAGGGATGAACGTGAACTTTATTTTACATACAATGAGGAAAAAACTGCCAGGAAATGAGTGGAGAGATTAAATTGTGGCATTCAAAAAGGGAGCTTGATGAGTATTTAAGGAGGAGGAAATTTTCAGGGGTGTGTTATATGGCAATTTTACAAACCAGGTATCCCCGGTATGTTATATGCATGTGCTTGCCATACGAGAATACTTTTACATGTTGAAAGAATGGGCACAATTAATAGTGGACAAGGGAAATTGAATGGCAATTTATAGAGAGCTTGGGAACATAATAGCGACATTGAAAGAACGTGCACAATTAATAGTGACCGTGGGAAAGACGTGCTGATAATTCATAGAGAGTGCGGGAATATTACAGCGAGTTTGAGTATAATAGCAGCAATGAAAGAACACGCACAATTTATAGCAGGCATGGGAAATTTTAATCTTGGGTATATTTCTTTGTACTGAATGCCATGGTATTCCTATGAACAGGACATTCTGGCTAGGGCAATGCACCTTATCAATATGAATTGCCCAGACCCCTCCCCAAGGGAGGAGATTAACATATCAAATGCCTCTGATTTGAGACAACATTGGAATTAAAATCCTGCTCAACTCTGAACTCTGTCTTCGATCTATTTAATGGATTCCTCTCCAAAGGTTCTTAATGTATTGCAGCAGGATATCCTCTATCTAATAGATGATTGACACCTCTGGGGAAGTTGATTGGGTGTTAAATGTGAGATTAAATGTGGCAGCCTTGGCGAGTCTGTTGTCTATCTCGTTGTCGATCCTTGCATCTGATGAAATGGTGCAGCCGAGATAGGTAAACTGGTTGACCGTTTTGAGTTTTGTGTGCCCGATGGAGATGTGGGGGGGTATGACAACAGACTCGCCAAGGCAAATAGCGCCTTTGGAAGACTACACAAAAGAGTCTGGAAAAACAACCAACTGAAAAACCTCACAAAGATAAGCGTATACAGAGCCGTTGTCATACCCACACTCCTGTTCGGCTCCGAATCATGGGTCCTCTACCAGCATCACCTACGGCTCCTAGAACGCTTCCACCAGTGATGTCTCCGCTTCATCCTCAACATTCATTGGAGCGACTTCATCCCTAACATCGAAGCACTCGAGATGGCAGAGGCCGACAGCATCGAATCCACGCTGCTGAAGATCCAACTGCGCTGGGTAGGTCACGTCTCCAGAATGGAGGTCCATCGCCTTCCCAAGATCGTGTTATATGGCGAGCTCTCCACTGGCCACCGTGACAGAGGTGCACCAAAGAAGAGGTACAAGGACTGCCTAAAGAAATCTCTTGGTGCCTGCCACATTGACCACTGCCAGTGGGCTGATATCACCTCAAACCGTGCATCTTGGCGCCTCACAGTTCAGCAGGCAGCAACCTCCTTTGAAGAAGACCACAGAGCCCACCTCACTGACAAAAGGCAAAGGAGGAAAAACCCAACACCCAACCCCAACCAACCAATTTTCCCCTGCAACCGCTGCAACCGTGTCTGCCTGTCCTGCATCGGACTTGTCAGCCACAAACAAGTCTGCAGCTGACCTGGACATTTACCCCCTCCATAAATCTTCGTCCGCGAAGCCAAGCCAAAGAAATGTGGCAGATACTTGTATGTGCTTTGTCTTATGTCCTATTTAATTGCAAATTGATTCTGCCAGTCAGAATTTAGAATACTACATACAAATTATTATTTTCTTTTAAAAACACACAATTCATGATTTTCTGCACGTTATATGCATGA
Source organism: Narcine bancroftii (assembly GCF_036971445.1). Classification (NCBI taxonomy): domain Eukaryota; kingdom Metazoa; phylum Chordata; class Chondrichthyes; order Torpediniformes; family Narcinidae; genus Narcine; species Narcine bancroftii. The sequence continues at coordinate 67,002,483 of NC_091479.1, read as the reverse complement.
AAATATGGTAACTGGGTTGTCTTACATTGAGCTCGTAAGGACTTGATAGGCATTTTGATTTGCATTTTGTGCTATTCCATTCTATGAACTAGAAATAAAGCTGCTATCAATGATCTATTTAGGATTCAGGAAAATTCAGCTCCATCAGAAATCAGAGAAAATGAAAGTGCATTCCAGTCTGCCAGCTTCTTCTAATAGCTTGGCTGCCTTTTACTTACCAGTGGCTGTGTAGGATTCTTGTGTGGAATCTTGAATGGGTACAACCGTTTTTGTCACAGAAGTGGAGAATGGGTCAAATTTGTTACTTAAACCCCCCAATGCAACAGCAAAGCACAGCACTACAATCTGCAACACAAAAAAAAAAGAACCAGTTTAATTGCAGAGATAAAAAAGAAAATGATGTGATAGTTCAGTCTATAAAATCATTTATTTGAGGTCACACAAATATTATTCAGCAATTTTGGTATTAAATTCCCATTATTATTATTAATGTTGCTTAGTCAAATTATTAGATACATCTTAATGGTAAAACATTTAAAAAAAAGTTGGGATGTTGCTATTTGCTAATTAGGTTGATCCTTCCCACTCAAAAGGTGAAGAAACAGGGCTAGAGATGGGGGTTGATGCTGGGCACCCAAACAGATGATAAAGCTTTTTAAAAAAAAAAGAAAAATGGTTAGCGCAACACTATTACAGCGCCAGCGATTGTGGTTCAAACCCCTGCTGCCTGCAAGGATCTTGTACATTCTCCCTGTGTCTGCGCAGGTTTCCTCTGGTGCTCCGATTCCAGCCCTCCCATCTAAAATGGACAGGGTTATAGGTTAATTAGTGTATTTGAAAGCATGGGCTTGTGGGCTGGAAGGGCCTGTTACTATGCTGTATATCGAAATTTAAAATTTAGTGGAACTGCAAAGCAGTGGTGAGCCTGGCCAACTTGTAACATCACAAACAGCTGCCCACAGGCCAATCTCTTCTACTTTGGCTTGGCTTCACGGACGAAGATTTATGGAGGGGTAATGTCCATGTCAGCTGCAGGCTCATTTGTAGCTGACAAGTCCGATGCGGGACGGGCAGACACGGTTGCAGCGGTTGCAGGGGAAAATTGGTTGGCTGGGGTTGGGTGTTGGGTTTTTCCTCCTTTGTCTTTTGGCAGTGAGGTGGGCTCTGCGATCTTCTTCAAAGGAGGTTGCTGCCTGCCGAACTGTGAGGCGCCAAGATGCACGGTTTGAGGTGATATCAGCCCACCGGCGGTGGTCAATGTGGCAGGCACCAAGAGATTTCTTTAGGCAGTCCTTGTACCTCTTCTTTGGTGCACCTCTGTCACGGTGGCCAGTGGAGAGCTCGCATATAACACGATCTTGGGAAGGCGATGGACCTTCATTCTGGAGACGTGACCTACCGAGCGCAGTTGGATCTTCAGCAGCGTGGATTCGATGCTGTCGGCCTCTGCCATCTCGAGTGCTTCGATGTTAGGGATGAAGGCGCTCCAATTAATGTTGAGGATGGAGCGGAGACAACGCTGGTGGAAGCGTTCTCGGAGCCTTAGGTGATGCCGGTAGAGGACCCATGATTCGGAGCCGAACAGGAGTGTGGGTATGACAAGGCTCTGTATACGCTAATCTTTGTGAGGTTTTTCAGTTGGTTGTTTTTCCAGACTCTTTTGTGTAGTCTTCCAAAGGCGCTATTTGCCTTGGCGAGTCTGTTGTCTATCTCGTTGTCGATCCTTGCATCCGATGAAATGGTGCAGCTAAGATAGGTAAACTGGTTGACCGATTTGAGTTTTGTGTGCCCGATGGAGATGTGGGGGGGCTGGTTGTCATGGTGGGGAGCTGGCTGATGGAGGACCTCAGTTTTCTTCAGGCTGACGTCCAGGCCAAACATTTTGGCAGTTTCCGCAAAACAGGACGTCAAGCGCTGAAGAGCTGGTTCTGAATGGGCAACTAAAGCAGCATCGTCTGCAAAGAGTAGTTCTCGGACACGTTGCTCTTGTGTCTTGGTGTGAGCTTGCAGGCGCCACAGGCCAATAACCACAACATAACTGCCCACATTAATTGGTCTTCCCATTACAAAAGCCGAAAAATCACCTAGGATACAATTTCCAGATTCCAATAAAGGGGTTAAGATTTATTAACTATTATTAAAAAAGGTGCCGCACAATTCTGAAAAATACAAGTGCTTTTAGATAACAGAAGGGCAGACCAATATGATTGAACATAAACATTGTCATTGATGCAAGAGACAAAAAGTAAAAGAATACAGAACCATAGAGCATTACAGCACAAAAACCGGGTCCTTCGGCCCTTCTAGTCTGTGTCAAAGCTTTTTTGCCTCATCTCACTGACCTGTACTGAGTCCATTGCCCTCTATACCTCTTCCACCCATGTACCTATTCAAATTCTTCTTAAATGTTAAAATTGAGCCTTCATTCACCATCTCAGCTGGCAGCTCACTCCACACTCTATGAAAAAGTTCCCCCCTAAACTTCTTCCCTTTCACCCTTAACTCATGTCCACTGGTTTGTATCTCATCAACGCTCAGTAGAAAAAGCCCATCTATCCCCCTCAATTTTAAATACCTTAATCAAATCTCCAATCGTTCTTCTACTCTAGGGAATACAGTCCTAACCTGTTTTAACCTTTCCCTGTAACTCAGTTCCTGAAGTCCGGGCAACATTCTAGTAAATCTTCTCTGCACTCTTTCTATCTTATTGATATCTTTCCTATAGTTAGGTAACCAAAACTGCACACAATGCCAAAATCTTGCTTTACAAGTCTATTCACCTGTGACACCACTTTCAGGAATTATGTATCTATATTCCCAGATTCCTCTGTTCTACCACACTCCTCAGTGCCCTACCATTTACCATGTATGTCCTTTCTTTGTTGGTCCATCCAAAATGTAACACCTCACACTTGTCTGCATTAAATTCCATCTTCCATTTTTCAGCCCATTTTTCCAGCTGGTCCAGATCCCTCTGCAAGCTTTGAAAACCTTCTTCGCTGTCCACCACACCTCCAATCTTAGTGTCATCTGCACACTTGCTGATATAATTTACCATATTATCATCCAGATCATTGATACAGATAACAAACAATGGTCCCAGCAACAATCTCTTAGGCACACATTAGACACAGTCCTCCAGACTCTGGCTTCTCCCATCCAGCTATTGTCAAATTCAGTTCACTACTTCACCATGAACACCTAGCATTTGAACTTTCCTGACAAACCTCCCATATGTCAAAGGCCTTACTAAAATCTATGCAGACACACATTCACAACCTTTTCTTTATCAACTTTCCTGGTAAACTCCTCGAAAAACTATTCAAGATTGGTTAAATGCGACCTACCATGCACAAAGCCAAGTTGACTGCCCATAATCAGTTCTGGCTATCCAAAAAAACTGTATATCCTATCTCTTAGAACACCTTCCAACCATTTACCTACTACTGATGTCAGGCTCACCGACCTATAATTTCCAGGGTTACTTTTTGAGCCTTTTTTTAAACAATGGAACAATGTGAGGTACTCTCCAATCCTTCAGTGCCACACCTGTGACTATTTCATTAAATATTTCTGCCAGAGCCCCTGCAATTTCTACACTAACCCCTCTCAAGGTCAGAGGGAATATCTTGTCAGACCACGGGGATTTATCCACCCTTATTTGCTTTAAGGGTGAGCACTTCCTCCTCTTTAATCTGTATAGGTTCCATGACCTCACTGCTTGTTTTCCTTACTTTCCAGACTCTGTGCCCATTTCTGGAATGAATACAGATGAAAAAAAACCATTGCTTTAGCCTGGAGGCTAGCCTGCTCATGTCATGGAATTACTCCTTAAAGGTTGAAGTAAATATAATAAAACTATTTGCAGGCATCTCAAGCTTTTGAGCAAGGCACAGCAAACCTAATAATCAAAGTACAAAAAAAAAGCATTCAAATGTTTAGAGATTGACAGACTACCAAATAACATGTTACTCTCCTATAGTACAAAATTACTATTTGCTGAATTGGGACAAGTTACTCTGGTCAATTGCTGGGGATACTTCAGTGGACACATGACAGAGAAAGAACAGTAAACATGGATAAAATATCACAAAATGCATCCCTTTTACGTCTGCATATAACCTGGCCTTAGTTTCACACAGAGTACTAGAACAATGAGAAACATTCAACAAAACAGCCTTGGTTCTCACCATTAGACAGGTGCTGGTTTGTGTACTGGCCATCTTGCAGGATCTGGGCACCTTCCCAGCCACCAGAACCTGGAGACCCTGGAGTTGCTGGAGTAAGGATCTAAGAAAATAAAACATTTATTACCATCATTTAATGCCAGAAAAGAATTGCATGCAATAACTTTAGAAAGTTAAAAAAAATATATATACAGTTTTCTCAGGATTAACCTTCCAATAAAGCAGTAAAATATGGGCATGCACAATGACATTACCCAGTCAGACCAAGTAGTAGTTTTCTTCTCAGGGGGTGGTCATTATTATTCATTTCATGACAGACGGGCATCTAATTATAATACAACAAATGGCCAATGACCAGCTTAGCGTGTGGAAATTCAGACTATTTTCTAACATTAAATCAGATAGTAAATTATATTTTACCCATTCAGGCTGAGAACGTGTACTAAACAATTTAAAATCTTTTATATGGTCACTAATCAGTTGGCTGCTCGTTTCTTTTACCAGGAATAGACACCCAACAAAGCACATCCTTTCCAACATCTTTTCTTTTTACCCAAATTTCAGATTTCCAACTTCTGCATGACTTTGCCTTTGTAAGTTCATGGAAACTGTTGTTGCAATAAAAGCAGGTCTTACTTTATGTGGAAAAGCAATTCAATATTAATGCTTTAAACTCAATAGGCACTGTTGTACACGTTAAGATGTTGAAACTGGTTTGATCCATTTAAAATGTAAAGACACAAATGCTGGAGGAAGTCAACAGGTCTCACAGCATCCATCGGAGGTAAAGATATATAACTGATGTTTCAGGCCTGATATATCAATATATACCTTGAAGACAGGTTCAGGCCTGGACACTGTGAGACCTGTTGAGTTCCTCCAGCATTTGTGTTTTTACTACAACCACATTGTCTGCACACTTTTGAGCTTCAATGGGCTCATCCAAACTAGCCAGAGCTAGAAGACAACCTTTCAAACAGCATTAATATTTATTGCAGGAAGATGCTGTCAAAAGGTTCAAAACATGACCACTTGTGGAGCATTCAAAACAGAAATTCTTCTTTGGCTTGGCTTCGCGGACGAAGATTTATGGAGGGGGTAAATGTCCACGTCAGCTGCAGGCTCGTTTGTGGCTGACAAGTCCGATGCGGGACAGGCAGACACGGTTGCAGCGGTTGCAGGGGAAAATTGGTTGGTTGGGGTTGGATGTTGGGTTTTTCCTCCTTTGCCTTTTGTCAGTGAGGTGGGCTCTGCGGTCTTCTTCAAAGGAGAAATACTCATGAAATAAAACCATATTTAATTTGTATTAATTGTTAAAATGCAGTACTAGTGCTGTACTATTACAACTTTAATAAAACTATTGATATAATAGCATTGTGGTTAAATTACTTGACTGGTAAGCAGATGGCTGCACTATTCATTTGGAGGCCCAACATCTAAAAGGAAAAGAAGAATTCAAATTCACCCATTTAAGTACAGATGGAATGAAAATCTAGCATTATTAATGGAAAAATTGCTGGATTAGTAAAAAAAAATTGATAATTTTCAGGCAAAGAAATGTGCTGTCATTATCTGGTTTGGCCTGTTGCTCCAGATCCAAGGCCAGTAGGAATATGGTTCATCTGGAAAAAGGCCCAGCAAGCTACTTCAGTGGCAAATGGATATGTGCAATAAATTTTGAACTTATCAACAAGCAAAGGGAATTCCTGCCTGGCAGATTAAAAATTACAGTACTGTAGAAGTCCAAAAATCTAGATGCCAGAAATCCAGATCCTGAGAACCCAGACCCTTTGAAAACTCTCATACTTTTTAAAATGTGCAGGCTTTTGTGTGCGTGTATGCGCAGCGCCACAGATACACAGTGGCAACTAGCTACCATGCAGCAGAAGTTGCGGAAATGAATGAACAAACATTTTTTTTTGTACTTTGTATTTTATGAAAATGTCTTGTTAATAAATTTAAAAAAAATCAATGTGTATAAAATGACCTGCTTTTATTTGTATACCTTATTTTTTTCTTTTACAATGTTCATTTTAAACAATTTCAAGCATTACATTATTTTATTTTGTTGAGTTTACTTTAATGTTTTGATAAATTAAGCATGTTTTATTTGTAATGAATAAACTATCAACATTTACCTGTTTATCTCTGCTTTATTCCTCCTTAAATTTGAATTTTAAAAATACTCCCCAAGAATCCAGAAAATCCTGACCGATCCAATCCCCAAGTAGTCTGGATTTTCAGGCTTCTACTGCACTTAGAAATTTGAGCCTTTAGTCTGAGATATGATGAAAAGCAGTTACACAGTTGATTAAGATTTTTGCAATGGCTGTAACTGGAAAGCATTTATTGCCAAGAAATTAGCTAGTTCATCTAAAGGCTCATTACTCAGTGGGATCATTTTGGACTAAAGGTTGGCTCTTCATCCATCTCCCCCTTCCTTCTCAGTTCCTCACTCACATCTCCACTCTCAGCCTTTTCCTCCTCATATTGGTCTTGCTCCCTTCCCCATCTTTCTCCCTGGCCCATACTTTCCCAACTCAGGGGCGGCACAGTTTGCATAATGCTGTTACAGCGGCTGTGGTCGGGAATGGGGTTCGAATCATGTGCTGTGGGAGCTTGTAAATTCTCCCGTATCTGAGTTTCCCCTGGGGACTCCGGTTTCCTTCTACCCTTAAAATAAAAGTACCAGGGTAGGTCAATTGGGTGTAATTAGGCAGCTCAGGCTTATACTGTGCTGTATGTTTAAATTTATAATAAAAAAATTTAAATTAAAACTATTATTTAAGATTCAATTTATTGTCATAGTAATAAAACCGTGTCCTATTACATGAAATTTCTTTTTGCCTGCTGCAAGGCAGACAGATTTGCTATCGGCAGGGATTGCACAGTTTTACAGTCAGCCTTGGTCATATTTCTAACCCTTCTTCATTTGTCTTTCCCACCCTCCTCCCACTGGGTCTTTCCCCTAAATTTTTATTCCTCCTTCCTTCCCTTCCTCTTCGCCCCTGCCACATCAGGGGCAGCAAGGTTTATCTGGATGTTGTGGACGAGTTGTATTTTCATGCTTTTAGTCTCACTGTCCTCATGCCAGCCATCAGGTGCCTACCTAAACTAATCCCATTTCCCAGCATTTGGCCAGGAGCTGCTATGCCATGGTACTTCAAGTTTTGATGTGTACTGCCCAATGTTGCTGAAGCATCTGTCTCCACCACTTCTCAGGCAGTGCATTCCATCTCTGATTGAATGTTTTTTGTCTCCACATCCCCCAACCAGTGAGATAAATTAAAGCAGCTAACATTATTCATTTCCCAAGCAGAATAGAAGCGGATATTCAGAACCTTTAAGTCATGAATGCTGTTTATTTCTTCATGGTAACGTGGCCCACAAATCCTTTTGATTTATTTTATGGAGGGCATTTAAACTTGTTCTCAAACTTTCTTATTCAAGTCCACAAAACTGAAGCCAGTCATAATTTTTATATGTACTGCAAGCATATATATTTGAGAGAAGTAGGCTACTTAAGATCAATATGGGTGCAGGGGTCAACTGGCTGCTAAAATCATTTTGAGAGTACAGCAAGCTGCATTGTTAGTCCTGGCAGCCAGATTTCCTGATGAAGGCAGTTTCTGGGACCATGCTGGAATGAACAGTGTGTCCCAGTCCAGGCAGCCAGCGAGTTTAAGACAACATCTGAAAACTCAAAAATTGATGCTAATTATTTTAAAGCTAGAAATAAACAAGCATTATAGCCTGTGTTCATCACAAGATGTGGGAGTCAAGGGTGCATGGGTCTCATTTTCCAGCGAGCAACATGTTCTGTTCTGCTGCCATATGCTCTATTGGGTGACAAAAGATATTGTAAGAGCAAGCAAGGGGGAGAGCACACGCATGAGGGAGGGAACAGAAGATTGGGTGGGGGGGAAATGGAGATGCTGGAAATGTTGGAGAAGGGACAAAGAGGGAGGGTGACAGAATCTCGAAGCAACTTCTGTCTGAAAGCACTGATTTGGTTCGACGGATGGTTTGCATCAGCCCATAAACAGACTTCAATTCCTCTCAGTTTGGCTTAATCCCAACGTTCAGCAGGTAGAAACAGACTGGACTTGTCTGTCTAACACTACCTTAACCAAACTCATCTCTTCTTGTGATTAATTCTTTTTAAAAACTATTTTAAATTGTTTTTATTTAAAATTGCTCAACGGTTCTGGTATAAATGTTTTAGTTAATTTGTTAGGGGTAAATTATTATAAAGTAAAACACAAAACATGGCACATGTATTACCTGTTTGCCTTTTCCAGATTTTCCACCTTTTTACGGAGTTCACTGTTTTCATTTGAACAGGATTCCACTCTAGACACAAAACAGTGAGACAATGACAAGAAACAACAATCAATCTTGCCACTTTGTCAAGGATTAAACATTCAATCTAACTTGTTTGCATTATCCCAGAAGAAAGTGACAAATAGTAATTTACTTGTTGACAATCTGAGAGAAAGCAAATGGTAATTCAACAAACTGATTTCAAACAAGAAACACATATTTATCTTTAGAAATCTATTTTTTATTTTCCCATAGGTATGATAGATGGACTATGCAGATCTCAAACTTCTATCAATTTCACTCCAAGCAAGTGTCCCTTTGTTATACATCTCCCTTGGACTAGACTGGCACTTTCTTCTAGTTGTGAACACGGATATTTGTGGGCTTTGTTCCCCCCCTTGAGATGTTTTGTCATTCAATTAGATCACAACTGATCTGTGACATAACTCCACATTCTTTCATACCTTGGAGTTACTAAAAATTAATAATTGACCTAGCATTATTTTCCATTTGCCAACAGAAATAATAGTTGTCTAAGCGAGAGTATTTGGAAAAATTTCTTGATCTTTGTTTTTTTAGACTATGACTCATTGTCCCAGATTCCTCAACCAAAGGGAACTCATTTAATCTACTTAAAGTCTCCATGACATCAAGAAAATTTCAATCAAATCATCGCTTAACCTTCCAAGTTCTAGGAAGCACAGCCATTGTTTATGCAGCCTCTTGTTATAATGTAATCCTTGATAGCCATGTTTCATTCTGGTAATATTATGCTGCATTCCTTTCTTGGTTTATGAATCCTTCCTAATAAGGAGTGTCTGGAATTGCTTCAGGTACTTCAGATATAATATCACCAGGCCTTTGTACAACTGCAGTGTAATCTCTCTTCTTCTATCACATTCCTATAGATGCAAACACCACATTATTATTTTCATATGTTCATATTTTAATGATTTATGTATATTTGTAGTTTAATATTTCCAAATACAATGTTTTTGGTGTTGCCCATCTTGGAGTTGTAGACAAAGATAAATCCAATCCACAAACAGACCTCTGTTTGGGAGTGTATGAGGACATACAAAAGAAGAGTGGTGTGCTGCAGGTATATTTTGTTGTATGAAATAGAAGGATTGGGGGAGAGAGGTAGAGGGGGTGAGCAAACTTTTGTTTTCGAGAGTCTCTATCTGGTGTCACCAGATATGAAAGCACATGGCCTGGAGCACCACATCAAGACCACTGGGTCCCCAGTGTTCACACAGGCATGGCACCTCCCGCAGGACAAATTCCTTCAAGCCAAGACCGAGTTTGCTGCCATGGAGGAGGTGGGTATCGTCTGCCGCTCAAACAGACCCTGGACGTTCCTGCTGCACGTGATCCAGAAGAACTCCGACGGTTGGCACCCTTGTGGCACCTCCATCCCAGATAGATACTCCATCCCACACGTCCAGGATTTTACCAAGAGGCTCCAGGACTGCCAGATCTTTTCCAAGGTGGATCTCATCAAAGGGTACGTTCAGATTCCAGTGCATCCTAACGACATCCCAAAAATAGTCATTATTACCTTTCCGTCTGAGTTCCTTTGGATACCTTCTGGTGTAAAGAACACAGCCCAGACGTTTCATCTTCATCTGGATGACATTCTCATCACCAGCCCTGACGCCAGCACACATAGGACATACCTGATCCGCCTTTTTGACAGGTTGAAGGAGTTTGGACTCGAGGTGAACCCTGCTAAGTGCCGGTTCAGCCTGGAATTCCTGGGACACCGTATCACCCGAGAGGGGCCACACCAATGCCAGATAAGGTGGAAACTATCCAATGTTTCCCCAGACTGAGCAGAATCAAAAACTGACAGGAATTCCTAGGGATGGTGAACTTTTCCTTCCAGGAGCAGCTTCCCTCATGCAACCCTATTTGACCTATTCAAACTCGACAACAAGGCGCTCCAGTGGACACGCAGAACTGTTGAAACATTCCAGGCAACCAAAGCGGCATTGGCGGAGGCCACACCTTAGGCTCATCCTGACTCTCCTCCCCTCGGCCCTTACAACAGACGCACTGGACAGAGCGATCAGCGTGGTGCTGGAGCAGAGGGGACAATGAGCAGTGGCGCCCCTGGCTTTCTTCAGCAAACATCTCCGGACACCACAAGTCAAATACAGCATGTTCGACCATGAGTTTTTGGCCCTATACCTGGCAATATGAATTTTCTGGTACATGTTAGAAGGAAGGGTTTTCATCGCCTACATAGACCACAAGCTACTCACCCATGCAGTCAGCAAGGTTTTGAACCAGTGGTTGGTGAGGCAACAGCGGCTCATTTCCTACAGTTCTGAGTATACAACAAACATTAGCAACGTCGCATGTAAATCTGACATGGTGGCAGATGCGATGTCCAGACCAGCCATCGCCGTTATCTCAGGAGGGCTCAATGTTGCTCAGCTAGCCAAAGACCAAGCAGAGGATGCGGATGTCCAGGCCTACTGGACATCCATCACCAGCCTGAAGGTTAGCGATTTCTGTCCTTCACTGGGGAGCCCAACTTTACTGTGCTTCCCCAGACCCATCCTACCCACGATCAGGCGACTGCGGGTGTTCGACCAAATTCACAGCATGTCACATCCTTCCATAAGGTCCACGGTCTGCCTCCTGCCTGACAAGTTTGTGTGGCATGGCCTTCGCCACGATGTAACACTCTTGGCCAAGACTTGTTTGGACTGTCAACACACCAAAGTGTACAGACACATCAAGGCTCTGGACCAGAGCTTTGACCATGTGCATGTGGATATCGTTGGCCCGATCCCCATGAACCTAGGTATGCGATATTTATTCATAGTAATTGACCGTTTTACCCATTGGCCGGAAGTGATACCCCTGCCCACATGCAACACAGAGATGTGCCAGAGCCTTCTCGTCCATTTGGGTCGCACGCTTTGGAGTCCCGACCCACATCACCTCAGACTGAGGGGCCCAGTTAACGTCCTTTCTCTGGGCCAACATTGCCAAGTTCTGTGGCAGCCAGTTACACTACACCATGGCGTACCATCCTCCGGCAAACGGTGTTGAATGTTTTCACCGCCACCTAAAAGCAACCCTGAAAGCTTGAGTGCAAGGCCCTAATTGGATGGACAAACTCTCATAGGTGCTGTTAGGAATTCACACAGCACCAAAAGACCTATTGGCATCATCAGCTGAGATGATGTGTGGCTCCCCGCTTACCATCCCAGGGGACATTCGCTTCAACTCTCCCAGCCCACAATCTAGATGTCCTCCAGGAAATTGAGGGAACAAACAGGTAGACAGAAACCTCCGCCACCTTCCCAACTTGGCTCTCCACCTCCCACGTTCCTGTGAACCTGCAGTCCACTGAATTCATTTTTGTTCAGAGAGAACAGCAAGGGACACCCCTACAATGGCCCATTCAAGGTGTTGCAGCACAATGATGGCATTTTCACATTGGACATTGGCAGGTGGCAGGACAGGTTTACCATTGGCTGCCTCAAGGCAGCGTATCTGGACTCAGGCCAGCCCACCCCAGATCAGACACAGAGGCTGCCTGCAGTACAGTAACTTGCTTAAAGGGTGTCAGTGATTCTGGGGGGGTTCGTGTAGAGGGCAAAGCGACCGAGCAGTAGAAGGGCCGAATCGCCACCCCAGTTGTCCGACTCAAGATGGCACAGGCCCCCTTCCCTTCGAAGAGAAGCCCACGGTTGGCGACATGCATTGCCCAGGGGACAGCGCTGTTTCCGTGTTGCGTGCTGCTGGACGCCGTGACGTGCTGACGTCACTTCCCAAGGCCAGCGTGCTCCCCACAGGAAGTGGGTGGTCTCCTCAAGCAGCATGAGGAATTCAAAATAAAGTTCAGTTACTGGTTCACCTCGTGCTGTGTGGACACCTCTCATTTTGGTAGCGTTGCCATTAGCAGGCACTACAATGTTATCAGTTCAAGTGCTTGGTGACCACTTCAAAAGCACTGAAAATCTTATTGAGTTTAGAACAAAAGGTACATAATTCTATCAATTTTAATTCAGGGAACTGATGTTTGCTCTTCCCACTACTTCGAAATATTAGAAAGGTGTTATCCCTTTGGGGCTTACTATTAAAATGATAATAATATTACTGACCCGTTTTTCTGGATCAGGGCTTAGTAGAAACTACTTGATTCTTGCCACTAAAGGTGCTGATGTGGAGAACAGTTACCATGGATTCAGGTACTTAACTTCAGAAACTATGGTGAAGGACTGCCAAGGGCCAGAAATAATGCAAGGACTGGCAGAAATGTTCCACCTAAGGCCTTGGTGAATGGGCATCTAGGAGGTGGACTGAAATTCTTAAAGTGAAGACCCATTGTCTTCTATTGGAGGCAATTTTCATAAAAGTAAAGAACCATTATAATTCTTTTCGGATAGCAAACACTAGTTTCGTCATACAAGTGAATTTTCGTAAAGCGAGCATTCATAAAGCGGGGTGATTGGAACCCTGTTGGGCTGGGATATATTATAGGCATCAGGCAGTGGGGGGGGGGGGGTCAGCTGTTTAAGTGCAGGTCATGTGCTTAACAGAGGGATGTGGAGGATATCAGTACCATGGGTTAGAGTGAGCAAGTCAATTAGTTAAAGGAGATCCCCACCTAAGATAGGCTCCCAGAGAACCTGCTTGGGAGACCCTTTTAAGACAGGTCCCTACCGAGCAAACAGAATTAAAACATCTGTTTGAGCTTGGTGTGCCCATAACAAGGCTGTTATGCCCTCAAACTAATCTCATCACACAACATTAAGAATTACATTATTATATGTCAGTCTGACAAGAAAAGCTTTAACATGAATGCCACAGCGATTGCCTAGCTGAGTTTCTGGAAAAACAGGATTTCATCTAAAAACTAATCATAATCTGTTCCACTCCAGGAAAAAAATCAATTTTTGCCAAGTGTGGCACTGAAAATAAAGCAAACAACATGATGTGATCCAATTTCTTTGACCATAAATGCAATTGTGTTGAAGATATCATTTTCAAAGTACAGTTACTGTGCTTTTGGTACGATGGCCTTTATAAATCGTAGCATAGAATATAGGAGCTGGGAGGAGATGCTGAGAATGTTTAAGGCTTTGGTGAGGCCAAGTTTGGAGTATTGTGTGCAGTTCTGGTCTCCAAATTCTAGGAAGGATATAAATAAGGTAGAGAGGATGCAAAGAAGGTTTACAAAAATGTTGCCTGGATTGCAGTATCTTGAATACAGAGAAAGATTGAGTAGATTGGGACTTTATTCATTGGAGCGTAGATTGAGAGGGGATTTGATAGAGGTATATAAAATTATGAAGGGAGTAGATGTGAATAGGCTCTTTCCCCTGAGGGTAGGGGAGATTGCTACAAGGGGTCATAAGTTAAGGGTTATGGGGCAAATATAAGAGGATGCTTCTTCACTCAGAGAGTGGTGGCTGAGTGGAATAATCTACCGGAAGAAGTAGTTGCAGCTGGGTCAATTCTGTCATTTAAGAGGAGGCTAGATGAGTACATACTAGAGCGCCTCGGATGCCCCCCCAAAGTTCCTCAACATGGTTATCCAACTGCACGAAAACCAACAAGGTCAGGTCAGATACAGCAATGAGCTCTCTGAACCCTTCTCCATTAACAATGGCGTGAAGCAAGGCTGCGTTCTCGCACCAACCCTCTTTTCAATCTTCTTCAGCATGATGCTGAAACAAGCCATGAAAGACCTCAACAGTGAAGACGCTGTTTACATCCGGTACCGCACGGATGGCAGTCTCTTCAATCTGAGGCGCCTGCAAGCTCACACCAAGACAAAAGAGCAACTTGTCCGTGAACTACTCTTTGCAGACGATGCCACTTTAGTTGCCCATTCAGAGCCAACTCTTCAGCGCTTGACGTCCTGTTTTGCGGAAACTGCCAAAATGTTTGGCCTGGAAGTCAGCCTGAAGAAAACTGAGGTCCTCCATCAGCCAGCTCCCCACCATGACTACCAGCCCCCCAACATCTCCATCGGGCACACAAAACTCAAATCGGTCAACCAGTTTACCTATCTCGGCTGCACCATTTCATCGGATGCAAGGATCGACAACGAGATAGACAACAGACTCGCCAAGGCAAATAGCGCCTTTGGAAGACTACACAAAAGAGTCTGGAAAAACAACCAACTGAAAAACCTCACATAGATTAGCGTATACAGAGCCGTTGTCATACCCACACTCCTGTTCGGCTCCAAATCATGGGTCCTTTACCGGCATCACCTACGGCTCCTAGAATGCTTCCACCAGCGTTGTCTCCACTCCATCCTCAACATTCATTGGAGCGACTTCATCTCCAACATCCAAGTACTCGAGATGGCAGAGGCCGACAGCATCGAATCCACGCTGCTGAAGATCAAACTGCGCTGGGTAGGTCACGTCTCCAGAATGGAGGACCATCGCCTTCCCAAGATCGTGTTATATGGCGAGCACTCCACTGGCCACCGAGACAGAGGTGCACCAAAGAAGAGGTACAAGGACTGCCTAAAGAAATCTCTTGGTGCCTGCCACATTGACCATCGCCAGTGGGCTGATATCACCTCAAACCGTGCATCTTGGCGCCTCACAGTTCAGCGGGCAGCAACCTCCTTTGAAGAAGACCGCAGAGCCCACGTCACTGCCAAAAGACAAAGGAGGAAAAACCCAACACCCAACCCCAACCAACCAATTTTCCCTTGCAACCGCTGCAACCGTGTCTGCCTGTCCCACATCGGACTTGTCAGCCACAAACGAGCCTGCAGCTGACGTGGACATTACCCCTCCATAAATCTTCGACCGCGAAGCCAAGCCAAAGAAAAGAGATGAGTACATGGATGATAGGGGGTTGGAGGATTATGGGCATGGGAGTGGGTAGGTGGAACTAGTGGAGTTTCACGTAGATCGGTGCGGACTAGAAGGGCCGTTGTGGCCTGTTTCCGTACTGTAAATAGTTATATGGTTATATGATTTCCCCAATTGTTTAACCATGTTGAGTGCAAATGGTTGAGCTTTTACTGTACAACGAGTGAATGAGAGAAAGGACAATTATTTTTAGTTCTATTATATTGGATAAGTAAAACTAAAGTGCAAATTATACCTGGTCATCTTCAAGCATTGCAATGTAGATTTTTGAAATTATCTGGATGATGTCAACATCATCTGTAATGTTGTAATCTTTCACAAAGACTAGGTGGTTACCAAGCAGGTTGACAGATTACAAAGAGGGAAAGGAGCGACGTAATCAAGCAAATGAATAAATTGCAGGCTTACTTTTTCTCCAGTGTATCCATGTATTCTTTCTTCTTTCTTCTGCTCTCTTGAGCGGAGATCTGCCAAAAACAAATATTATTGTGGCTTGCTTGCCATCTTGCAAAATCCAAAATTGAACACAGATGAGAAAGAATGAATTACTGACATTCAGTTCCACTTGAAAATTTCATCTGATTTGTGAGTCAGACAAAATAGCATTTACCAATAAGAGAGAGAGTGAAAAAACACAAATGTAATTTATTTTAGCTTTAGCTAATTTATTTTATTTAGCTTTGATCCTCAATCCACTGATTAATTTGTGATTTCATAAACATTTTGGTATTTCTGCATATTTGTATGCAATGTTTAATCATTAACTCAGATGAATTGATCTGCAAGTTTAAGACTTCCTAATAGTAAAACAAAATGGTCCTACAGTTTGCAATGAGACTGCCTTGTAGGAACCAAACACTGAGACCAGGATTTGTGAGGGTCCTGATAAAATGCATTGGACACTGAAGGCTCATAATCGCTTTAGGGATTTGGAACCAGGGGCTGATGAGGGTGTCTTGGATGCCTCGAGTGAGAGTTCATCACAGGACAGGAGGCCGTCCAACTGGAGAGGTTAGGAATCGGAGGAGGTGGCAGGGTACACAGAAACTTGATGACTGAACGGGCTCTTGTTTGCTCCTCTTCCTGGTCTTGATAGCACTGCTAATATTGAGGGTGCCCTATTTGTGTCTTTACAGGGCAAACAAGTGAAAACCTTTACGTATTTTTGTGTACGTAGTAATAAACAGGATATTGAATCCACAGGTTTGCTAAATGAAGTTGCCTTTCATTACTTTATTCTTAATTTTTCTTCGTATTTTCTTGAGTGCCTTCTCTTCTGCTTTTGTGAGTGGCAGCTTAACAGGAACTGGGTACCCTTCAGCAATCAGTGTGCGTTTCTCCTCCTCTGTCAGAATCAAAGGTCCTGATGATCCCTGCAGCTTCTGAAATGAAGAAGAATCCAGTTAGATTTATTCTTGAAGAATTTTACTGAAAACCAACCTATTAATCACGTCAATCATGGATGTGATTAGCTGTATTTTTAAATAAAATCTGATTTAGAACCACACAAATCCTTGGACGAATGTTCTTGAGAGAGGTAATGCTTGATCAGCTTAGCAGCATATGATGGCACAAGCTCAGCTCATGCATCCTTTAAAACTGCAACTTGGATCTGTACAAGACCAACCCCTTATTTCTCTGGACCTTGCGTTTAGGCAGGGATCAGCTTTTATTAAAACAAATGGTTTCAGTGTTAAGCAATCTTTTCTAAAAAAAAATCAGGCCAAACTTTAGCGAAAACAGTCCAGTCCAATTCTCACCAAATAGATTAAAATTACCAAATTTTTGGCCCAGAATTCCATGAACAATGTTCAGTACTAGAGGTTTAATCATTGACTGTTGCTCCTTTTATTGAATAAGATATGATAAAGAGCCTCTAGTTCATTATTTGTAATAAAAATGTGGCTTACATGTGGTGCAGTGAGAAGAGGGGAGCTGGACAAAGCAGATGGTGTACGTGTAATGACTTTTCCAGAGGGCTCGACACGGTCTGGTGACTGAACAGAACGTATTGGGCTTTGCCCACCCTCACAGTCGCTGCCATGACTACTTGGTGGGGTTGGTGGTAGTTGCACAATGTCTGCACCTAATGCAAAGGCAAAATAGAAAGAGGGTTAAAAATGTGCTCACTCTACACCTTTGGCTCATTCTGACGAAGAGATTTAGCCTATAATACAAATTAACCACACAAAAACATTTTCAATTCTTAAATATTTCATGAAAATAATATTGTGCCCCAAA
Organism: Narcine bancroftii; assembly: GCF_036971445.1. Taxonomy (NCBI): domain Eukaryota; kingdom Metazoa; phylum Chordata; class Chondrichthyes; order Torpediniformes; family Narcinidae; genus Narcine; species Narcine bancroftii. The sequence goes on along the minus strand of NC_091479.1, from coordinate 66,984,869 downwards.
ATTTCAAGATTTCCTCATCGTTTATGCTCTTTGCACAAGGCAACTTCACAAAGACCAAACAACTTGCTTTTACAGAGCCTTTTTAATGACTCCGTTTGCAAAATATCAATAGCCATTTATATTCAATTGAGGGGAGAAATCAAGAATCAAACTCACAGCTTTAACAAGCCACTGGGAGTTGAAAATAAAATGGCTTAAGCAGACTTCTATTGAAAGAAATCAATAAAATGCCAAGATCCTTCATGCAAGAGCTAGCAGAAGACCAGGAAACGATCATGTGATAAAAGGATTTAAAAGGCCTGTTCACAGAAGGGAAATGGAGAACAGAAGAGGATGAAGAGTTCCTCTATCTTTTAGACTCTTTGGGAAAAAAAATAAGTTAGAGGAAAAGATTTGTGTGTTGAGCCTGAATTTTAATGTGGGATGTACAGGAATCTGGTAGAAGGGAGGGCTGAAATTAAAATGGTGGGGGGATAGGCTCCAGCATGTGGTAACAGATGAAATCAGCATGATGTACCCATGGCAGAGTTGGAATAGAGTTGGTAGAGCAATAATAGACCACAAAATACAAGGGCAGATTTTGAATGCAAACGTACAGACTTGGTGTGTTTTCTGTAGTGGTGACAATTCAGATATGGCTCCAAGGAAAGAATGGCTGGAAATGTACAGGAAAATATCAGGAAACACCAATTCCTTAACATTGAGAGGGAATAATGGAGAAAGGGGCAATATATGAAGTGGGTTCAGGAGGATTTTCATGATCAGTATGCTTTGGATCCCACTAGAATGGAGATGGTTAGATTTGGTTTTGACTTGGCTAGTGTCGTGGAGACAGTACTGATTACAAGCACACGTTTTGGTGAACCAGAAGAGCAAGAGCAATATGAAGTCAATATCTTCATTGGAAGAGTGCCAAACTTAGTAGGATGAAAGGGGATCTAACTACAGTAAAAATGGAACAAGATTGATAGACAAAACTGCAACAGAACAGGAGATCTTCAAAAGGATGTTTTAACCATAGGCTAACTCTGTCTCTACAAGGGCCAAAGGTAGAGCAAACAAAGCTGGCCATCTGGAAAAAAATGATTCTGAAAATTATATCAATATGTGAAGCACATCAAGATCCAAACTGATACAAGTTGACAAAGGAGGTGGAAGGGAATGTAACAGAGCCAAAGAAAAAATACAAAAATAAAGACCAATCCAAAGATTTATGTAGGCGTGAAAATTGCAAGCTGTCAGGAGGAGGATGGAGCTAATTAGGGACCAAGAAGGTAATCTATGCCAAGAGGCAGAGGCCAAGGCTGGAATGCAAAGCAACTATTTTCTTTCTATCAGTCATTACCAAAAGAGGAGGATGATCTAATATTTCAGTGGTAGCAGTGATAAAAGATTTTTTTTTAAAATAAGGGATAAATATTAGATACCTGTCTATGCTGAAAGAAAATATCACCTAGTCCAGAAGGAATACATGTTGATTTGTTGATGGAATTGGGAGTGAAAATTGTGGAAGGACTGAATACAATATCTTTCCTAGCTACTGTTGGAAGAGCCAGTGGAATGGAAAGTAGTATAATTTCCTTGCCCCTCAAAAGTGTAGAAACCAGGCAATTGCAGTCTAGTTTATTATTTAACCTTGATGGTGGGAATTTTAAAATTAATAATAGAGAAAATAGTAACAGCAGGGAGACAAATATAGGAGCTGATAAAGGAGAGCAAAGATTTTAATACATTCAATTAAAGAGACTGAATTTCTTGATCCACAGAGAATAATGAATGCAATAAATATTGTGAAATGATTCTGGAAAATTCAGATTGGTCAAATACCAAAAAAAAACTGGTCCACAAAGTAGAGGTGCATGGATGAAGTGGCCAGTATATAATAAATAAAGCATCTCAAGAAATGAAAACAGATTCATGGCAGGTAGTCTTCCAGACTGGAACTTTTTTTTTGAAAGTGATGTTTCTCCTGTGCAAGTGCTGAGATCATGGCTTTATTTTTTAATCATGTATTCGTTTCCGTCATGGCCACGGAGATCATCTGGATTTAATTCAACTACTTGTTCTTTTCCAAATACATTAAAGTCTCTAAGTAGCAAGAAGAACAGAAAACATAGGTGCAGTAGGCTATATACCTCCACAAGATTGCTCACTAATTAACGGCATGGCTAGTGTAGGAGTTAGTGCAATGCTGTTATAGCACCAGTGACCAGGGTTCAAATCCCAGGTTGTCTGTAAGGAGTTTGTATGCTCTCCACATGGGTTTCTAGCCCATCTAACTTAACACCAGATTTCACAATTATCCAAAAATCTATGCATCTTAGACTTGGCTAGCAAAGATAGAGAAATCCAAAGATTCATTATTCTCCAACCCCTTCCCCCCCCATCTCCACCTTAAAATGCATAATCTTTTATTATGTCTGAAGCTGTACCATCTGGTTGTGGGCTTTCTCATGGGGAAACTACTTGACAAGTCCCTAGTGGATTCCTTTAATTTTCAATAAAACTTAATTTTATTTCCTGCTCAACCCACCCCATCCAAGAAATTAATTTTTAAAATTTATTTTAAAATAGACAGCATTTTGGCCCATGAGTCTGTGCCGCCTAATTTACACCCAATTAACCAATGTTTTGAATGGTGGGAGGAAAATGGACCCCCGGAGAAAACCCACGCAGACATGGGGAGACGCATACAAACCTCTTACAGACAGCAGGGGATTCTAACCCCGGTCCTGCTTGCTGGCGCTGTAAAGGTGTTGCACTAACCGCTACGCCAAACACACCACCCTCAGTGTGCTACATCATCCTAGAAAATTCACATCTATCGAGCGAGTCAGATCTGAACCATTCCCCCCCCCCCCCCGCCCCACCATATAACTATTTCCGTCCCAAAATAAGTACTGTAAAGCAGGATGGCTATTGCTAGCTTTTTTTTGAAATGAACTAGTATGAATCTTGCATGTGGACCAAGATGTGCCAAATAGTGATCCATTCATTTCTGCATTTTATTTCCAGCCTTTCCCAATACTTCTTGCACGTGAACCAAGTTGTGCCAAATAGTGATCCATCCATTTCTGCATTTTATTTCCAGCCTTTCCCAATATTTCTTGCATGTGGACCAAGATGTGCCAAATAGTGATCCATCCATTTCTGCATTTTATTTCCAGCCTTTCCCAATATTACTCTTCATTTTTTTTCCTGATTTTCTTCTTATCCATTCATTCTCAAAAGTTTCAGCTCCTACCACTGCCTAGTTCAATGGGCATCCAAGCTCTGCACCTCATACAGATATGGGTCTTTACAGAGCAGTTGATCAGTTCCAACTTATCTTTGGAGCCACAAGAGACTGGAGATACTGGAATCGGAAGCAAAAAAAAACAAATTGCTGGAGCAATTCAGTGACTCAAGTAGCATCAGTTTGGGGAGGGGGGGGTTGGGGGGGAATCTGTTGGACTTGATGCAGGTCACAACCCGAAATGTCAACAACTTCTTCACCCCTCCCACCACAGATGTTGCTTGGTCTGTAAGTTTTTTTTTTGCTTTGGACTGATAGTTATCAGAACATTAAAGTTCACAAACACCATCTGGTAATAAGTAGGATGAGGATCACAAATAATGACCATCTCCCTACTCAAAAAATATTTTACACTTTTTAAAGCCATCAGGCAAGCTTCACCTTTCATGTCTGCTATGCATTCAAAACATACGACCTGTTACTGTGGTTAGATGACTTGCTAAAGCACATTCTGAATAAATCAAATGGATGTGCCACAATTGTCAGATGAATTTTAACAAAGATAATAATTATACATAAAGCAAAAAAGAGATAACATGAAAAGTTAAAGGTTAAAGACTAAAGGTTTGCTGCATAAACTGAAAATATAGAGTGTGGTCATTGATTATTATAAATATTCAATGCAAAATTAATACAGTTAACAAAATACAAGAATACATTTTAATCACGCAAAACAAAATATTGAATGTTTTTAAAACCCTGATTAACTAACAGAACTTTAAAGGTTGAAAAAAAAACACACAAATGCTGGAGAAACTCAGCAGTGCCTTTATATAGAAAAGGTAAAGATACATCACCAACGTTTCAGGATTGAGCCCTTCATCAAGGTGTGTTTATTTAAAGCCTTGTGTAATTTTGGATGCAATCTATTTAATGAATTGAATGCTCCAGTACTGTTGGATCTGGACTTTCTGTGTCACCTTAAAAGCCTGACCTTGCAGTATTCTGGTCCCCTACCTCCTTAATGGTTTGGAATAGAGGGCCTCTAAAATCAAAACCCACATGTAGTCTCTCCACACTGAATATTGACCCCCCCCCACCTCTTTTCCGGACTCTGTCCCCAGACTGTAAACCTATTGCTACCAAGAATAGGAGGTACAGCACAGCAGATTGAGATTTAATAAAGTCTGAGACACAACGTCTGCTCGATGACGGTATCATCGAACCTAGCACCAGCCCGTAGAGAGCACAAATGGTAGTGGTACAAGTGCAGGCTAGTAATTGACTACAGCCAAACTATAAATTGGCTGAACGCATACCCACTCCCTCGAATTTCGGATTTGGTGATATTTCACAGTATCGGGTCTTTTCAATCATTGACCTGAAAACTGCTCATCACCAGCTGTCAATCAGTTCCAAGGACCGTCCATATATGGCAATTGAGGCTAACGGTTGACTCTATCAATTCCAGAGGTTCCCCTTCAGTATTATGAATGCGGTTTCTAGCTTCCAGAGGCAGATGGACAGAATGGTGAATGAGTATGGGTTGAAGGCTACCTTCCCCAACTTCAATAATGTCACCATCTGTGGCCAAACCTTGGAAGACAATGACACCAACCTCCTGAGTTTTCTCCAAGCAGTGAAAGTCCTAAACCTCACTTATAACTCTACCCAGTGTGTGTTCTGGACTAAACGTCTGGCTATCCTGGGCTATGTGGTGGAGAATGGCATCATTGGTCCCGACCCCAATAGGATGCGCCTCTGTTAAAGTTCCCCGTCCCAGGACCACGAAGCCTTTGAGGAGATGCCTGGGGTTTTTCTCATATTACGCCCAGTGGATCCCTCAATATGCTGAAAAGGTTCATCCTCTCTTAAAAGCCACTACTTTCCCCCTCTCGGCTGAAGCCCAAACGGCTTTTAACTTCTTCCCAAATCGCATTGTGAAAGCCACCTTGCACGTGGTGGATAAGAATGTACCTTTCCAAGTGGAAAGCGACGATTCAGACATAGCCCTGACCGCTACCCTCAACCAGGCAGGCAGGCCGGTTGCATTCTTCTCTTGGACATTGCAAGGCCATGAGCTCTGGAACCCATGTGTGGAAAAGGAGTCTTAAGCCATTGTAGAAGCCATGAGTCACTGGAATTTGAAAAATTCATTGGTGATCTGGAGTTGACTGGCAGCTAGTAGCAGTAAGGATAGATACTGCTGAATAAATACACCACAAAATGCAGGAGGGTCATCTGAGCAATACGATTTTAGTTCATTTGAAAAGTTCAACAGTAAATTTATAGTCACATCCTGGAAAACACTTTTGTGGCCAGAAAATAATGTTGCAAATTTCATTCATCTGGACTTCGCTGAGTTGCATTTCCTTCCTCGAAAGAATAAGCAAGTTGCAACAAGATGAGGAAGAACTGTATGATATTTGTGAAGGGAACAGACCCAGTTGATTTCTTGTAAATACTCCTATATTTTAACCCATCTTATAGAGAATGGAGCATTTTATCTAGTTCCATGCTACATCGCATGGAATAACAACTTAATTTTCTTTTAAAATCTGTTAAAATCTTTTAGAGGGCTGCATGGTTAGTGTCGGGGTAAGTGTAATGCTGTTACAGAGCTAGCAACAGGGGTTCGAATCCCACATTGTCTGTAAGGAGTTTGTTCGTTCTCCCCATGTCTGTGTGGGTTTCCTCCCAATTTTCAAAAAATGTACTAGGGGCATAGGTCAATTGGGCAGCATGGGCTTGAGGGCCAAAAATGCCTGTTACCATGCTGTATGTCTAAATTAAAATCTTAAAAATTAAAATGAAATAATTCCTGTTCTGTCTCAAATGATTAGAATCTATACATTGGTTTTTAAAAAAATCAATTTAATCACTCAAGTTGAATGTATCCAGAATTGTTATTATACATCTCTAATTTGTACCAGTTACATTTCTCTTTCATAAATTCCTCCACTTAAATTTTTTAATTCTATCTTCAAAATTACAAAACAATGGCAAATTAACTAAGTGGGCATTTAGCATGACTGCCAGCATTTGGAATAATGGTTCATAGTTTATCAACTATCCATCTCACCTTCCTTTGGAGACAGATTGAGGAACTGATCCACCTCATGTGGTTCCAACTTAATCTTTGGAAGAATCTTCTGAATGCTGTTGTTAGACTGAAAGGACACAACATGGAAACAAAATACTGATTACCAAAGGAGAGGGCAAGAGAAGCTCCCAGGTGTAGGGGTTATGCTATTTTGGTCTATTTTGACCAGCACAGATACAAGCCACATGGCTTCCTTTGTGTCATACATTTTCGGTGAGTTTAATCAGAGAGGGACTTTTTGAGGTAAAGGCATTTGTCCGTTTAGGAAGCATTTCTGTAGATTTTGAAAATTAGAGGAATATGTGGAAAAATGGACTTGTATGGACAGAATTTTTCTATTAAAGAATTCATTTATGATCAAGTGAAACACGATAGGCTGCACACACTGTGACTATAGTAAAAACACAAATGCTGGAGGAACTCAGCAGGTCTTTTCAGCATTTATAGGAGACAAAGATATATTGTCAACATTTCAGGCCTGAATCCTTCAAGGAAAAAAAAACTTTCTTCCAAATTTTGGTTCAATTGAAAACATTGGGACCTGTGTCAGAAGAGTGACATGATCCACTTATTCCATGAGATCATGCAATTAACTCATAGCACCAAGGACAAATACTCCTACTTCTATCAGCATTAAATCTAATTAAATATGCAGCCTCCATGCTACTGCCTCAACTAGGGCAGAACAATTTAATGATCATCATATAAAAATGTACAGCTTTATTGACAATTAATTAAATAAGAGCTTGAAGTAAAATCCCATGCAGTTTTGAGAGTTTCTAGACAAGTTATTCTGATTCCCTCAGATTACTTTGCCCTGTATTTATTTCACTTCTCAGTAGGATTTGGATAACTACGATTCCCTTCTCCCCCCCACCCCACCATGACGATTCTCATGAAGAATTAACTTTAAGGTTAACATGTAATGGGCCTGCGCTTCACGAGAAATATTGTGTCAAATCTAACAGGCCATTCATTATCCTCAAGACTAAATAGTAAAAATGACAAGCATGAGTAACTGCAAAAAGACAAAGTCAGTATTTAGCTAATGAAAATCAAGATGAGTGACCTCTGATTCACAAAAGAAATGCTGAATGGGGTGGGGAATGCAAGGAAGAGAGAAGGATAATGTGATGGAATCTTACTGAAGGTATCGGAAATTTCAAGAGCACAGGTCTTTCACATTGCTGGTGGAGTGGAATGAAAGTAAAGAAACTCTATCCTTGTCTATCAGGAGAGGGGCAAGAATGGAGGTGTGGGAAATGGTATAGAAAATGCCAATGTTAGGTTGAAAACAATGACTCTTCAGAGAATGGTAGTGGTGGGAGTTTGTAGGCTCCTCATGGATATTAATCACCATCATGGAGAAGTAGGCAGAGAAATTCAGAAAAGGAAGAGTCAGAAATGGACCACGTGAAGATAAGACCAGGGAGGAAATTCACTGCAAAAATAATGAAATTTGAGTTCTGTACAAATGCGGGAAGAAGAAAGAGTACAGTTGTCAATAAAATGGGGATGGAAACAAGAGTTGAAGGAAGGGACCTTGGTAAGACTGAAACAAGGAAGATCCATACATACTGCAAGGAGGGAAAAAAGAGGGACAACTTGTGGGTTGCCATATGCATCAATGACCTGGAGAAAGTGAATGGGATCAGGGAGAATTTGTTCAAAGTGTTCAGCTAATTTTTTTCCTTTTGACTCAAAGCGCCTGGCATGCATTTTCCAGGAGGGATCATTTCATTGCAATACAATCAAAAGTCTAACAATATTTTGACTTTAATCAATCTTAACTGAACTATAGTTTTTTTTTTAAATATAAAGACTCTGAAATTACCAAGGGAGGCAGAGAAAAATTAACATAGATGCAAAGCAAGCCCTCACCTGAGCATTGGAAACTGCATCAAAGTCAGATTCACTCACAGAGGCTATGTCCACCTTGTATGTGTTGAGTGCAACATCCATTACTGTGGATGTTGCTGCAGTTGTTAAGGTAACAGAAGGAGCAAGGCAGTTATTATCACAGATGAGAGCTTCATGCTTCAACGTGATTGGCTTGAGATCAGAGCTCATTGACCAGGATTCACACTCCATATCTGCAAGGAAGAATTTAAAATATTATTAAATGTTCAAATTTTTTATATATATAGATATCTATATATATATAAATTTTCTTCCTAATTGCATGGATTTCTTATTGGAATGCTGATAGAAGCATTCATTACCATTAATGCAACAGGGCATTACTTTTCAGTTAGTGCTGTTATGTTGCAGACCAGCAGGAATAGAAATTCACCAAGAGACTTACTGTCTTTCCTTTAAAAGAAAGTGTTTGTGTCTCAAAGCATTCCAGCTTATGCACAATTCTAGAAATTCAGTCCACCGTTCAGTCTTACAAATCCTGTGTTGAAGTGCAGTCTTTCAAGCTGATGTCCACAAGTAATTATGAAGGAGATGGGAGAAACAACTGCTAAAAACTCATGAATCCTTGTCGAGTTTATTGCCAAGAAATATCCTTTTGGACAAACAATTGTCACAACCACCCCCCCCCCCCCCCCACTTTTCCTTGCATAGTGGAAATGAAATGTATAACTTCCGATCATGGAAGTTATCATTGATCATTGAAGGATCATCTTCAAAAACCCAGGCACAGGTCAGTCGAAATGACCATCACTGTGGTCACGATTTAAAATTTTTTTTTTAAAAAAAGTTTTTCACACTATGAACCATATTGACCAAAATGCACACAAACATTTCCCTCTTGAATATACAGTGTCATTTTCTCCCCCTTTCCCCCCCCCTCTCCTTCATCCCCCCTCCCCACCCACTCAACGTTCAACCTATATGATACATTAAACAATGTCATCACACAATGAAAATAAACTAGTGTCTTCTACTTTTACATACTGGGTCAGTTCATTTCGTCATCTTCTCCTTCTGACATTTTAGGGGGTGGACGTCTACGGTAGGACGTCTCTGTTGTGTTCCATGTACGGTTCCCAAATTTGTTAGAATACTGTGATGTTATTTCTTAAATTATATGTTATTTTTTCAAATGGAATACATTTATTCATTTCTATGTACCACTGCTGTACTCTCAGGCTATCTTCTAATTTCCAGGTTGACACAATACTTTTTTTGCTACAGCTAAGGCTATCATAATAAATCTTTTTTGTGCTCTATCCAAATCAAGTCCAAGTTCTTTACTTCTTATATTACTTAGAAGAAAGATCTCTGGATTTTTTGGTATGTTGCTTTTTGTGATTTTATTTAATACCTGGTTTTGATCTTCCCAAAAGTTTTCCACTTTCTCAAATGGACAAATTGCATGTACAGTTGTTCCCGTTTCATTCTTACAGCGAAAACATCTGTCTGATACTGTTGGGTCCCATTTATTTAACTTTTGGGGCATGGTGTATAGCCAATGTAACCAATTATATTGTATCATGCGTAACCTCATGTTTATTGTATTTCCCATAGATCCGGAGCATAGCTTTTCATTCTTTATCTTTATGTTTAGATCTTGTTCCCATTTTTGTTTGGGTTTACAGCTTGTTTCCTCGTTCTCTTTCTCTTGCAGTTTGATGTACATGTTTGTTATAAATCTTTTAATTATCATTGTGTCTGTAATCACATATTCAAAATTGCTTCTTTCTGGTAACCTCAGCCTGCTTCCCAATTTGTCCAAGTAGGTTTTCAGTTGGTGGTATGCAAACATTGTACCATGAGTTATACCATATTTGTCCTTCATTTGTTCAAAAGTTAATAATTTATTTCCCAAAAAACAATTTTCTATTCTTTTGATCCCTTTTCTCTCTCATTCTCTAAAGGTTATCTATTGTGAAGGGGATTAGTTGATTTTGCATCAATATTAATTTTGGTAATTGATAATTTGTTTTATTCCTTTCTTCGTGAATCTTCTTCCAAATGTTGAGCAGATGGTGCAGTACTGGTGAATTTCTATGTTGCACCAGCTTTTCATCCCACTTATATATGTTCGGGTACCTTCTCCTCTATTTTATCTAGCTCTAATCTGGTGCAATCTGGTTTTTCCCTTGTTTGATAAAAATCTGATAGGTATCTTAATTGTGCTGCTCTATAATAATTCTTAAAATTTGGTAGCTGTCAGCCCACTTGTTTGTACCATTTTCTGTTAATTTATCTAACGCTATCCTCGGTTTCCCCCCTTTCCATAAGAATTTCCTTATTATTTTCTTTAGCTCCTTGAATAATTTCTCTGTTAGGTGAATTGGTAATGATTGGAATAGGTATTGTATCCTTGGAAAGATATTCATTTTAATGCAATTTACCCTTCCTATCAGTGTTAGTGGTAAGTCTTTCCAATGTTCTAAGTCGTCTTGTAATTTCTTCATTAATGGCTGATAATTTAGTTTGTATAGATGGTCTAGATTATTATCTAGTTGTATACCTAGGTATCAGATTGCTTGTGTTTGCCATCTAAATGGTGATTCTTTCTTAAACTTTGTGAAATCCGCATTATTCATTGGCATTGCTTCACTTTTATTTGCGTTGATCTTGTACCCCGATACTTATCCATATTCCTTCACTTTCTTATGTAATTCTTTTATTGATATTTCTGGTTCTGTTAAGTATACTATGACTTCATCTGCAAATAGACTGATTTTATATTCCTTCTCTTTTATTTTTATCCCTCTTATTTTATTTTCTGTTCTTATCAGTTCTGCCAGTGGTTCTATAGCTAACGCAAACAGTGAGGGAGATAGTGGACATCCCTACCTAGTTGATCTGCTTAATTTAAATTGGTTTGAAATATATCCATTTACTGTCACCTTCGCCAAATGTCCCTTATATCATGCTTTATTTCAATTAATATATTTCTCTAGTAGGTTGAACCTCTGTAGTACTTTGAATAAATAATTCCATTCTACTCTGTCAAAGGCTTTCTCTGCGTTTAAGGCAATCACCACCGTTAGCGTCTTGTTTCCTTGTACTGCATGGATTAAGTTAATGAACTTACAGATATTGTCCGTTGTTCATCTTTTCTTAATAAATCCAGTTTGATCTAATTTTACTATTTTTGGTACACAGTCGGCCAATCTGTTTGCTAATAGTTTAGCTATTATCTTATAATTTGTGTTAAGTAGAGATATTGGTCTATACAATGCTGGTGTTAGTGGATCTTTCCCCATCTTTGGTATTTCTGTAATTATTGCTGTTTTGCATGAATCTGGCATGTTTTGTGTTTCTTCAATCTGGTTCATTACTTTCAGGAGAGGAGGAATTAATAAGTCTTTAAATGTTTTATAGAATTCTACTGGGAGTCCATCTTCTCCTGGCATTTTATTGTTCGGTAGTTTTTTTTTAATATATCCTGTATTTCCTCTATTTCAAATGGTTTTATTAATTTATTTTACTCCTCCTTGCAATTTCAGTAGTTCAATTTTAGCTAGTTTTGTTTTCTTTCCTTTCGTTCTCCGTTCGATATAGTTGATCGTAGAATTCCTTGAAGCTTTCATTGATCTCTGTTGGGTGAAATGTAATTCGTTTGTCCTTTTTCCTTGATGCCAATCCCGTTCTTTTAGTTTGTTCTGTCTTAAGCTGCCAAGCTAGTATTTAGTGCGTTTTTTCTCCTAGCTCATAATACTTCTGTTTTGTCTTCATTATGTTCTTCTCCACCTTGTATGTTTGTAGGGTTTTGTATTTTATTTTTTTGTCTGCCAATTCTCTTCTTTTTGTTGTATCTTCCCTTATTGCTAATTCTTTTTCTGTACTTGGTATTTCCCTTTCCAGCTGTTCTATTTCCCGATTGTAGTCCTTCTTCATCTTAGTTACATAACTTATTATCTGCCCTCTGATGAATGCTTTCATTGCATCCCATAGTATAAATTTATCTTTCACTGATTCCGTATTTATTTCAAAGTACATTTTAATTTGTTGCTCAATGAATTCTCTAAAATCCTGTCTTTTAAGTAGCATGGAGTTTAATCTCCATCTATAAGTTCTCGGTGGGATGTCCTCCAGCTCTATTGCTAATAACAGGGGTGAGTGATCAGATAACAATCAAGCTTTATATTCCGTTTTCTTAACTCTCCCTTGGATGTGGGCTGACAACAGGAACAGGTCTATCCTTGAGTACGTTTTATGTCTACCCGAATAATATGAGTATTCCTTCTCCTTTGGGAGTTGTCTTCTCTATATATCCAAAAGTTGCATTTCCTGCATCGATTTAACCATAAATTAGGTTACTTTGTTCTTTCTGCTAGTCTTTTATCCAGTTTTATCCATCTTTGAGTCCAAATTAAGGTCAAAGTCCCCTCCTATCAGTATATACCCCTGCGTATCTGCAATCTTCAAAAAGATGTCTTGCATAAATTTTTGATCCTCTTCCTTAGGTACATATACATTGAGCAAATTCCAAAATTCTGAATATACCTGACTCTTTATCATTACATTCCTCCCTGCTGGATCTATTATTTCCTCCTCTATTTTGATTGGTACATTTTTATTGATTAATATAGCTACTCCTCTGGTTTTTGAATTATATGATGCTGCCGTTACATGCCCTACCCAGTCTCTCCTTAATTTCTTGTGTTCCACTTCAGTTAGATGTGTTTCCTGCACGAATGCTGTAACAATTTTTTCTTTCTTCAGTAAATTTAACAGCCTCTTCCTTTTGATTTGGTTATGTATTCCATTAATATTTATAGTCATATAGTTCAACATGGCTATTTCATACTTGGTTTACCTCTCATTTCCGCTTCCTCATTACCACCTTTTCTCCTTATCAATTAAAAAAAAATAAACACACTGTCAGACAACACTTCTAAAACATAAAATATTTCCACTATTCCCACATCTAAAATTCCCTTAACCCCAAATGTCCCCCCCCACCCCTCTCTGAGTTGCCCCTTGACCCTTGCCGGGCAACCACAACTCCCCTCTCCATTTGGATTGCGAACCTGCTCGCAAGCGTCAACTGATTTCTCAGTGACTGTTATTCTCTCCCACCCAGCCCCCTCCAGAAAAGACTTTTATCTTCACGTATAACAAAGTCACCCTCTTAATTCCCCCTTACTTCCTTTCTTCCCCTTCTTAGTTCTTACTTATACATTATTTTTCTTCTTTATATGACGTTTGTCATCATTCTTGTTCTTGTTACATCTCTTCATCTCTCTGTATGTTTTGCAGGCGTTCTGCAAATTCTTGTGCTTTCTCCGAATCCGAGAACAGTCTTCTTTGCTGCCCTGGGATAACTATTTTAAGCACAACTGAATACCTTATCATAAATTTATAGCCTTTCTTCCACAAGATTGATTTTGCTGCGTTAAACTCCTTCCTCTTCTTCAGGAGCTCAAAACTTATGTCTGGGTAGAAAAAAATGTTTGACTTTTGTATTCCAGTGGCTTTTTATCTTCTCTCATTTTTTTCATTGCCTTCTCCAATATATTTTCTCTTGTTGTATATCTCAGGAATTTTACTAGAATGGATCTAGGTTTTTGTTGTGGCTGTGGTTTTGTGGCTAATGTTCTGTGTGCCCTTTCTATTTCCATTCCTTCCTGTATTTCTGGCATTCCTAGGACCCTGGGGATCCATTCTTTTATAAATTCTTTCATATCTTTGCCTTCTTCATCTTCCTTAAGGCCCACTATCTTCATATTGTTTCTATTATAGTTTTCTATTATATCCATCTTCTGAGCTAACAACTCGTGTTTCTTTAACTTTTTTATCAGATTCTTCCAATTTCCTTTTTAAGTTGTCCACTTCCATTTCTACGGCTGTTTCTCATTCTTCCACATTGTCTACTCTTTTCCCTATTTCTGTCATGACCATCTCTAATCTACTCACTTTTTCTTCTGTACCTTTTATTCTTCCTTTTATTTCATTAAATTCTCGTGTCTGCCATTCTTTTACTGCTTCCATATATTCTGCAAAAAATTTTCTATCTATGTACAGTGTCTTCGATTTCTCTGTGCAGAGCTTGATGTTCTCCCTCCTCTTCCCCTGTGTCCGCTCCAGGACCTGTGTCCTCTACCTCTCTTCCTTGTATCTGTGTCTCTTCTGACTTTCTTATTGGCCTGTTTATCTCAGTTTGCTGGGTATTTTTTTTAATGGTGTCTTGATGTTGGTCCTCTTCCTCTGGGCCGGTCATCTGCTGTGTCTCTTCCTTTTTTCATTCTCCTCCCTCCCGTTCCCATTATTTTCTATATCTTCCCACTGGGAAGCTCTGCTGTCGGGTCTTTCTCAGCTGTTCAAGCTGTGGAGTTCCACTCCACAGCTGGTCCCACCTCCCGTCGGTGTTGTCTTTGTCATGCGCGGTTGCGCACCTCTGTTTGGCTCCGTGAGCCATCTTTGTTGTCCTGCGTTCGGTGGGTTGCGACCCTGCGGGGTTTCCACTGACCTTGGGGAGTGGGCTCCTCTTTCCATGGTGGGTCCCTGCTTCTTCGTTCAGGTAAGGCCTTCACCTTTCTCTTCCGGCGTCTTTCCTTCCCGTCGTTTTTGGCTTTTCTTTCTTTGGTGCCATTTCCTCCACACCTTTATTTTTTATTTGTTGTGGTTTGTGCTTTTTCTTTACTTTTTCCTTCTTTTCTGGAGAGGGCTAGTATTCTCCTACCGGCCAGTACTCCATCACGTAACTCCTCCACTTTGGTCACGATTTGATGCAGCAATTCTCCTGCTTCCTTTACCCAGAAACGGGTCAATCTAAGTGACCTTCCCTTTGATCACACTGGTTCGATAATTCTCCTGAGAAGGAGAATCAGCCAAATTGTCCATTTCACACTATCACTCGACCTCTGTGTTCATCAAGTGGCTGGAAATCCTGTTTCTTTTACGTGATCCACTCACATGACTTGCTCACCTCCTGTTCTCCAGCCATTGTTCTCTCTCTTTCTCCAGAGCATCAACTTTGTTGATGGTCTGCACTTAATGGTGCCATCCAGTCTCTCCACAACTGTGCATGGTTGCAGCGTGTATTAACCCTTAAAGTGACAGTCGCACTAAATGAAACACAAGCTTGTAATAGTACTATTTTATGTTTCTGCCTGTTCATTGAGACACCTGTGCTCTCCAAGCTTAATATTCTGACATTCATTGAGCTGGAGTGGTATCTGCAAACACTGGTGAGAACAATGATTAGGTCTAGCAATAGCTCGAGGGTCACAATAAGAATACTAGCTTCTAGAATAATAATAGCTATCAATAATGCATGTATTCTGTTTGTAATTGCTTTATATCTGCCTTTGGGTCAGAGAACCAAGAATAAACAAATTGGCACAAAATAAAAATCAGCATCCTCAAAATTAACTTTCATACTTCCTCTGATATCTCATTACTTAATCTGTACTATTTCTTCAGATTCAGATTGCTACAAATTGAGAGAACATACGAAGTAAGCAAAGAAGAGCTGGAGGAACTCAGCAATTTCAGGCTGCATCCATGGAGAGAAAAAGATCGTCAACTTTTATGGTGGGAACCATTTTATGAGACTGGGGTAGAAAGGATTTTGGGAAAGGGCAGAGGAAGGGGCAAGAGGTTAGAGATGGAAGAGGAAAGCCAGGTAGGGGAAGAGACCACTGGAATGGGGAAAAGACATAAAAGGGCAGAGGGAAGCAGGTTTCTCCAGAACATCTAATACTTGGATTTATTGCAATTTATGGTGATGGCAATAAAGAATTATCCAAATTTAAGGAGAACATGCACAGACAAATGTGTAATGCAACTAATTTTAAAAAGAAAAAGAGGATTACTTATTTTTCTGGAAAACAAACTTGACTAGGCAAGTATCAAAAGAATATACTGACAAATCACTAAAAATATTAAATGAGATTAGTCAATGGATTATATGTACCATGTTGAATACCAGGTACACCATTTTTATAATCATAACACCATGAAAGCATTGGTGACATGTCTGACACCCTCACAACTGCTGGGAACAGGAACTATGGTTAGTAACAGACGGAAATAAGTGAGGGAAATATATTGTTTGTATTAACGTCAAGACCAACAACAACATTTATTAATTCCAAATGGGCATCGAGTAACTGATGATCCAATCCTTCAACAAAAGAGCTTCCAAAATTATATTGGCCCCTCAACTAGACATATGTGGGAGAATGACAATACAAATGGTTAGTCTGGTCAACTAGACATATCTGGGTGATTGACAATAAACATGGTGGGTCTGGCATTGAATATGTAGATGGTGCAGCTTTAATTATTTTTACACCTGTTTATGCAAAATATTTCAATTTCATTTTTATTTCTTAATCACATAAAATAAGCCCATTATCTTTCTACAAGTAGGTATTTAGATTAAACATCTATAAAATTCCATTTGGAATTGTTTAATTTTTTTTTAAATTTAGAGATACAGCACGGAAACAGGCCCATTCAGCTCACAGGCCTGTACCATCTTAATACACCAATTTACCTGCAAACCCATACTTTTTGGAGGGTGGGAGGAAACCAGAGTAATCCATGCAGTCACAAGGAGATCATACAAATTCTTTAGAGACAGCACTGGATTCGATCCTGGGTTGCCGCCACTATGACAGTGTTCACCTAACTGTGCAACTCTTATTAAAAGTAATTTGGGATCTCCTGTTGCCCACTATTCCTTTTAACAGTTCAGTGGAAAAATATTTTCCAAGAGTGTTACATGAGGGAACAGTAAAATATTCAATGCTAATGAAAGGTTGCATCCAAAAACACTGAATATTCTTTTTCTCCCACTGACACTGGTTGGCTGTAAAGTTCCTCCAGCAGATTTGGTTTTGTTTTGAATGAATTATCCTTTACTCGTTCAGATTATTATAATATCCCTCAAATAACATTATTTCTGATGCAAATAAGATACAAATCAAGTACAATAAGTTTTTATTTAACATTATTCCAAATTCATTTTAATTCAACTTCGTGTGAATCAAGCATAATGCAAGTACCTTCGCTGAAGTCATCTTCTGTTGAAAGCTGAGTGAGTGGAGATTGCGGTCGGGAATCACCTGCCAAGGAGTAGCTGTGCTCAGCCTGAATATGTGGAGCAGGTGAGAGCTCTGCATCCATCAGCTCATTTTTATCAGAAAGGAAAGGATCATTGAAGAGGTGGCCCAACATATCCTTGGAAAACTCATCCAACATCTCTGTGAAGTGCTGAGGAAATAATGCAGGAGAGGAAAAAAAAATTAAATCTTTGGATTACACATAATAAATAAAGTTTTAAGATTTGTCATGTTGATATTCTTAGAAAGTATGATATTTATTGTAATAAAAAGAGCCAAAAGCCTGAAGTAAATTTTCCCTTCTCCTGGCTTATACAGGTATTTCTTAGCTTTAACATGTTCCTCTGTTATTTCCTCTCTATAGACAGCACTGTTAACCCATTAACCGGATGGCTTTAACAGCAGGTTATATACCTTGGCCACCTTGACCTTAAGGATATTCCCTTGACTTTCCTCTTCTAGTCCCTTTACAACTAGAAAATAAATTTATTTCTCCTCTCTGTTTGTTTACATGTATACTGTACATGCATTTTTTTTTTTGCACTACCAAAAAGTGGTAACTCTGCTGCACCCACAGGAAAAAGAATCTCAGGGTTGTATGTAATGTCATGTATGTTCTCTGACGATAAATTGGAAACCTGGAAATCAGTAAGTCTGTTGAAGAATCAATTTAAAACATTAACAGTTTCTATTTCCATACGGATGCCACTCACAAATTGGAGGATCAACACCTCATATTCCATCTGGACACCCTCTGAACAGATGGCATTTTAACACCAACTTCTCTGGTTTCTGTTAGCCCCATCCCATCCTCAATCTACTTCTCATCTCCTTTCCTATTGCTGTTTTTCTCTCTCTCTCCTTTCACAAAGCTAAAATAACTACTCCCCCCCCCCCCAATCAATTCTCACCTTTCCTCTCCCATCCTATTTTAACCAATTAAGACCTTTTGTCTGTTGGTCTGTAATCCTCCCCCTCCCATTCTTCCTCTTTCACCACCTTTTTAATATAGGCCCTTGCTTTTTGCTCATACCTTGAGGACGGTATCAGGCCCAAAGCACCAGTAATACATCTTTACCTCCTGTGTACATTGCGAGACCTGCTGAGTTCCTCCAGCATCTGTGCTTTTACTACAACCATAGTGTCTGCAGACTTTTAGGTTTCCTTCCCCCTCCTCCACCAAACACGTGCTGCCTGACCTGATGAGCACTTTTGTACTTACATCAGATTACAAGCTATTGCTGCAGCTTTGCTGTGCAATGTTTAATCGCCAGTTTAATATGGGCCAGAGAAGAAAATATTCACCAAGAAAGATTTCAATTAATCTAATCAATAACTGTTCTTTTCCTGGTTTAAGAAGAGACCATTGGTCCAGGTACTGTATGCTTCATGTGTATTCTAATTTCAGAACCCAGAGATTGTTTCTGCATGTACTGAACCTGCAAGTAGGATTATCTGAGTTGATTACTTTCTGTTTGTATGACTATGTGAATAGGATTCACATACAGAAATTCGTAATGCCACTAAAGAATGCATAGAGATTAGTACAAATAGAAGCTTGATGGTAAGTGGATTTGGTGGACGACGTGACTGTGATCAATTTCTAAAATGTGCAATCTGAGCATTTTCCAATCTACATCCATTTGGTTGTGGCAACTGTAATAAGACAAATTAAGTGCAGTGAAACCTCACTGGAGAAGGGTTCAGAGAGCTCATTGCTGTATCTGACCCGACCTTGTTGGTTTTCGTGCAGTTGGATAATCATGTTGAGGAACTTTGGGGGACATCCGATGCGCTCTAGTATTTGCCAAAGCCCTTTCCTGCTCACGGTGTCGAAGGCTTTGGTGAGGTCAACAAAGGTGATGTAGAGTCCTTTGTTTTGTTCTCTGCACTTTTCTTGGAGCTGTCTGAGGGCAAAGACCATGTCAGTAGTTCCTCTGTTTGCGCGAAAGCCGCACTGTGATTCTGGGAGAATATTCTCGGCGACACTAGGTATTATTCTATTTAGTAGAATCCTAGCGAAGATTTTGCCTGCAATGGAGAGCAATGTGATTCCCCTGTAGTTTGAGCAGTCTGATTTCTCGCCTTTGTTTTTGTACAGGGTGATGATGGTGGCATCACGAAGATCCTGAGGCAGTTTTCCTTGGTCCCAACAAAGCTTGAAAAACTCATGCAGTTTGGCATGCAGAGTTTTGCCGCCAGCCTTCCAGCAATGAGCAATGAGCTCTCTGAACCCTTCTCCATTAACAATGGCGTGAAGCAAGGCTGTGTTCTCGCACCAACCCTCTTTTCAATCTTCTTCAGCATGATGCTGAACCAAGCCATGAAAGACCCCAACAATGAAGACGCTGTTTACATCCAGTACCGCACGGATGGCAGACTCTTCAATCTGAGGCGCCTGCAAGCTCACACCAAGACACAAGAGAAACTTGTCCGTGAACTACTCTTTGCAGACAATGCCGCTTTAGTTGCCCATTCAGAGCCAGCTCTTCAGCGCTTGACGTCCTGCTTTGCGGAAACTGCCAAAATGTTTGGCCTGGAAGTCAGCCTGAAGAAAACTGAGGTCCTCCATCAGCCAGCTCCCCACCATGACTACCAGCCCCCCCACATCTCCATCGGGCACACAAAACTCAAAACGGTCCACCAGTTTACCTATCTCGGCTGCACCATTTCATCAGATGCAAGGATCGACAATGAGATAGACAACAGACTCGCCAAGGCAAATAGCGCCTTTGGAAGACTACACAAAAGAGTCTGGAAAAACAACCAACTGAAAAACCTCACAAAGATAAGCGTATACAGAACCGCTGTCATACCCACACTCCTGTTCGGCTCCGAATCATGGGTCCTCTACCGGCACCACCTACAGCTCCTAGAACGCTTCCACCAGCGTTGTCTCCGCTCCATCCTCAACATCCATTGGAGCGCTTTCATCCCTAATGTCGAAGTACTCGAGATGGCAGAGGTCGACAGCATCGAGTCCACGCTGCTGAAGATCCAGCTGCGCTGGGTGGGTCACGTCTCCAGAATGGAGGACCATCGCCTTCCCAAGATCGTGTTATATGGCGAGCTCTCCACTGGCCACCGTGACAGAGGTGCACCAAAGAAAAGGTACAAGGACTGCCTAAAGAAAGCTCTTGGTGCCTGCCACATTGACCACCGCCAGTGGGCTGATATCGCCTCAAACCGTGCATCTTGGCGCCTCACAGTTCGGCGGACAGCAACCTCCTTTGAAGAAGACCGCAGAGCCCACCTCACTGACAAATGGCAAAGGAGGAAAAACCCAACACCCAACCCCAACCCACCAATTTTCCCCTGCAACCGCTGCAACCGTGTCTGCCTGTCCCGTATCGGACTTGTCAGCCACAAACGAGCCTGCAGCTGACGTGGACTTTTTACCCCCTCCATAAATCTTCGTCCGCGAAGCCAAGCCAAAGAAGAAACCTCACTACTACGTATTGTTGGGGTCCATAAAATCTCTGCAAAAAAAAAGCAGGGTCGCGCTAAATTGGGGTCTCACTGTACTTGCATTTCGCCCAATGTCCCTGCTCCTGCCGGGAGCCCAGCACCCCATTGCGTTATATCTGAATTCGCATCAAATCAGGACACGCAAAATCAATTTCATTGTATAACCAAAATATGCCAAGTTGCATGAACAATAATACATTTAAAAATATAATATAGGCACATAGGAAGTAGGTACAGGAGTAGGCCAAAAATGGCCCATCGAGCCTGCTCCACCTTTCAATAAGATCATGGCTGATCTAATTTATGACCTAACTCCACCTACCTGCCTTCTCCCCATATCCCCTAATTCCTCTATCATGTAAAAATTTATCTAACTGAATTTTAAATATGTTTAATGAAGCAGCCTCAACCACTTCCCTGGTTAGAGAATTCCAAACATTCACCACTCTCTGGGGAAAAACTATTTTTCCTCATCTCTGTCCTAAATCTACTCCTCCGAATCTTGAGATTGTGCCTTCTCATTTTAGTTTCCCCGGCCAGCTCAAAAAACCTTCCGACATCTATCCTATCCATACCCTTCATAATCCTATATGTTTCTATAAGATCTCCTCTCATTCTTCTGAAATCGAGCGAATACAATCCTAGACGATTTAATCTTTCATCACAAGTCAACCCCTTCATCCCAGGGATCAACCTAGTAAACTTCCTCTGGACCGTCTCCAAAGCCAGTATATTCTTCCTTAAATATGGAGACCAGAACTGGACAGTACTCCAGGTGCGGTCTCACCAGTACCTTATACAGTTGCAACATTACCTCCCTACTCCTGAATTCAATTCTTCTAGCGATGAAGGCCAACATTCCATTTGCCTTCTTAATAACCTGCTGTACCTGCAACCTAACTTTTTGTGATTCATGCACAAGCACTCCCAAGTCCTGCACAACAGCATGTTGTAGTTTTTCACCCTTTAAATAATATTCAGCTCTTTTATTTTTCTTGCCAAAGTGGATAACCTCACACTTACTAACATTGTACTCCATCTGCCAGACCTTTGCCCACTCATCCAGCTTAACTATATCCCTCTGCAGACTCTCCACATCCTCATTACAATTTGCTCTTCCACTCAATTTGGTGTCATCCGCAAACTTGGCTACACCACATTTTGTCCCCTCCTCCAAGTCATCAATGTAAATGATGAACAGTTGTGGGCCTAACACCGACCCCTGCGACACCCCACTTACTACTCTCTGCCAACCTGAAAAACTCTCACTTATCCCAACTCTCTGCCTCCTGTCAGACAACCAATTTTCAATCCAGGCCAATATACTTCCCCGGACTCCACTTTCCTGTAACTTACTGATAAGTCTCTTGTGCGACACCTTATCAAACGCTTTCTGGAAATGCAAAAATATAACATCAACCTGTTCCCCCTATCCACCTCACCCATTATATCCTCAAAAAATCCTAACAAATTTGTCAAACAAGATCTTCCCTTTATAAAACCATGCTGCGTCTGCGTGATTGAACCCTTACGTTCCAAAAGTTTCACTATTTCATCTTTAATGACGGCTTCAAGCATTTTTCCAACTACAGACATCAAGTTAATTGGCCGATAATTTCCAGTCTTCTGCCTACATCCCTTCTTAAAAGTGGCGTGACATTTGCTGTCTTCCAGTCTGCCAGGATCTGCCCAGAATCCAAGGAATTTTGGAATATGACCACCAATGTATCAACTATAACTTCTGCCATTTCCTTCAGAACCCTTGGATGCATATCAGCAGGATCAGGTGATTTGTCTGGCTTTAGTCCCATTAATTTCTCCATCACCACTTCCTTTGTAACAACTATTTTATCAAGGCCCTCCCCAACATTCACATCCTTATCTCCGCACTTGGGCATGCTGGACGTGTCTTCCACCGTGAAGACTGACAAACTATTTGTTCAATGCCTCGGCCATTTCCTAAATTTTTGCTACCAGTTTTCCTTTCTCATCCTCCAAGGGTCCTATGTTAACTCTGGCCACCCTCTTCCGTTTTATATATTTATAAATTTTTTTGCTTTCTGTTTTTATATTTTGTGCCAATTTACTTTCATAATCCTTTTACCCATTTCTTATTACCCGCTTTGTAACCCCTTGTTGTCTCTTAAAGTTATCCCAATCTTCCAGTTTCCCACTGCTCTTTGCAGCTTTGTACAGCTGTGCTTTCAATTTTATACTCTCCTTTATTTCCTTTGTTAACCACAGTTGATTTTTCCCTCCTTTGCTGCCCTTTTTCCTAACCAGAATATATTTTTGTTAAGCATTACAAAATATTTATTTGATTGAAAATCTTCCACTGTTCCTCAACTGTTTCATCAATTAGCCTGTGCTCCCAGTCCACTCTGCCCAATTCCTCCCTCATCCTATGGTAGTCACCCCTGTTTAAGCATAATATATTAGTTTTAGATCTAACTATTCTCTCCTTCATCTAACTATATAATATACAGTATATGCCAGAATATAGGATGATCCTCAAAATGTAAAAATGTCACCTTAAAAAAAAAATCAAGTCTTGTTCACCGGGTCTAAAATCCGAACCTTGACAGCTAAGTCTCAACATCGCTGCTATCTTCACCTCCATATCCTATCCCCATCCCAATGGCTTCGATGCAAGTGTCCTGGTCAGGCCCAAGATGCCCTCTGCCACCTTCCTCATGCTGACAACCCAGCTCACCTCCATGCAAATGGTGAAAACAAAAAGAAAGAAAGCTTAGTTTTCTCCCATGTCATTTTGCAGAAGATGTGAAAATACTCAAAAGATTCTGTATGGGACCATATTTAAAGTTAGCCCTAAACGCGCATTGCTCGTTCAGCAGTTAGTTATGTGCTATTAGTTATCAATGAGGTCTCAGCACTCCCCCATGGCGTCTATCTCCCCAGCGTAATGGCTGTCAGCTAGGTATAGGCTTTAAATGGCCTGGTACAGGAGTTGACAGAGGTTTATTTAAAATATACTAATAAAATTTAAATCTTTACAGGGTAGTTTGGTATTAAAATATTATAGCATCACTCCACTGGTTAGTGCCAGACTTTTGGCTGGGGTGGGGTTGTCCTGTACAAAGCGTATAGCTCAAAACCTACATTTTAGGTGGAAAATCTGGGGGGGGGGGGGGGGTGGGCGTCATCCTATACAGAGTCGTCCGATACAGCAGCATATACAGTACTTTAATATTTGTCTGCGGCAAGGATAAAGAGAAGCAAAAGATAGTCCCTTCAGTCACCGAGTGTCCATAGATTTGCCTCCAGTGCTCCCTCAGCCTCTGCAACTGCACAGATTCCTGTTCAAGTCATCAGCAAACAGAGCCCTAGATAAAAACCTCATAACACAATCAGGAAGCCTTAGTACCCAAACCCCTTCAGGAGCCCGTCTTACCCTCAGCACAATCAAGAATCCCAGTCCAGTACCTGTTCCCATGAGCCCGCAGCCCGTGCAGGTACTTCAACCACAATTCGCTGCAGCCCATGAGAGTACCTCAGCTGCTGAGCCGCTCACTGGTTCATTGCTGTAGTCAGTCCTGTAAATTCCTTTCCTCTACTTCCTGTTAACAACATGGGGGATTTCTCCCGGTTTCTGGCACCCTGCACTGGTCCATTGCTCCCTGGAGCCTGCAACCCCTTGTGAATGCTGTGAGCACATACGCCGCCACCTGGGGTGCAGATCCTGCAGTTGCAGAATTTTAGTTTCAAAACACCTTCAGCTCCTTTAACAGGCTGTCTAAAGCCTGTATGGAGCTGCTAGCATTAGGACCACTAAGGCTCAATATTATGCAAACTCATCCAGAACCCTAAAAGATGTGAATATCAAAATATTATTGGAGTTGGGAGTGCAGATAAAATGCCGTGAGGTTCTCTGAACTTCCAAGTGTCAAAGCTTCATTTCATCTGAATAATGAAGCTTGACATTCAAAAATATTAGAAAATTAAGGTAAGCAGCACTTCAAACATCAGACACTCGCCACCTCCCCATCCATCAACATTCTGATGAGGGGTGGAGGAGGTCAGTTACCACTGACCAGAACCTTAACCATTCCACAAGTAAATAATGTGGTTTCCAAAACAGATTAAAAGCTTGGCTTTCTGTGGCAAGTGAATGAGTTTTTAAATCTCCAAAGTCATTCCATCATCTACAAAAGACACATCAGGAACACGATGGAAGCTTCTTTGCTTGCCTGGATCACATCAAAGTCATTACATGAATATCAAGAAGATCCCCATACAACTGAACATCTTTAAAAGCACAAATCAAAAAAAAACCTTTGCATTATCAAAAATTGTGTTAAAAATAATTGCTTTGATGGGGAGGGAAGAAGGGATTAAAGGCAGAAAATTTCAGACTTTTGATAACCAATTTATTTTCCCTTTCAGGATTTTCAATAGTAGTGTGTTTTTTTAATATAAATCACTACATGTGCAATTTGATATTACTTATGAAAAATACTACATAGTTTGATCAAAACAAATTTCAACATTGCTCAGCAAATCTTGAACAACATACTGAAGGAGGTGGGGGAAAGAGATGGAGGCTGCAGTGCTATGGTGAATAGGGTTGTGGTTATCAATAGTCCCTTTTACACTTGTGCCCCATTAAATCGGCTGTTCAGTTTCCCGGGAAAGGAATGATGTTTTTGCTGTTCACACATGACCACTCTTAACTCTTGACATTGCATAATTTCACACTTGTAAGGAGTCATCCCCGGGATTAGGACTGTTCTACCTTCTACCAGTGACGTCATGACACATTGAGCAATGGTGGATCTGCCCCAAATCCAGATCAATGTATTATGATCTTCTATTTGAACAAAATTAATCATGCCTAATTATAACATAATTAAGCTTTATGCATAACACAGTATGAACCCTTCAGCCCATTGTTGTGCCGACCTATATAAACCTTTATAAGGGACCGTGGAAAAGTGCTAGCAATAAATAACAATTGTGCACAATTTTTAAACTGCGTGGGAAAGTTGGTGGCCCTATTGTCTTTTTCTTTGGCTTGGCTTCGCGGACGAAGATTTATGGAGGGGGTAAAAAGTCCACGTCAGCTGCAGGCTCGTTTGTGGCTGACCAGTCCGATGCGGGACAGGCAGACACGATTGCAGCGGTTGCAAGGGAAAATTGGTTGGTTGGGGTTGGGTGTTGGGTTTTTCCTCCTTTGCCTTTTGTCAGTGAGGTGGGCTCTGCGGTCTTCTTCAAAGGAGGCTGCTGCCCGCCAAACTGTGAGGCGCCAAGATGCACGGTTTGAGGCGTTATCAGCCCACTGGCGGTGGTCAATGTGGCAGGCACCAAGAGATTTCTTTAGGCAGTCCTTGTACCTTTTCTTTGGTGCACCTCTGTCACGGTGGCCAGTGGAGAGCTCGCCATATAATACGATCTTGGGAAGGCGATGGTCCTCCATTCTGGAGACGTGACCCATCCAGCGCAGCTGGATCTTCAGCAGCGTGGACTCGATGCTGTCGACCTCTGCCATCTCGAGTACCTCGACGTTAGGGGTGTGAGCGCTCCAATGGATGTTGAGGATGGAGCGGAGACAACGCTGGTGGAAGCGTTCTAGGAGCCGTAGGTGGTGCCGGTAGAGGACCCATGATTCGGAGCCGAACAGGAGTGTGGGTATGACAACGGCTCTGTATACGCTTATCTTTGTGAGGTTTTTCAGTTGGTTGTTTTTCCAGACTCTTTTGTGTAGTCTTCCAAAGGCGCTATTTGCCTTGGCGAGTCTGTTGTCTATCTCATTGTCGATCCTTGCATCTGATGAAATGGTGCAGCCGAGATAGGTAAACTGGTTGACCGTTTTGAGTTTTGTGTGCCCGATGGAGATGTGGGGGGGCTGGTAGTCATGGTGGGGAGCTGGCTGATGGAGGACCTCAGTTTTCTTCAGGCTGACTTCCAGGCCAAACATTTTGGCAGTTTCCGCAAAGCAGGACGTCAAGCGCTGAAGAGCTGGCTCTGAATGGGCAACTAAAGCGGCATCATCTGCAAAGAGTAGTTCACGGACAAGTTTCTCTTGTGTCTTGGTGTGAGCTTGCAGGCGCCTCAGATTGAAGAGACTGCCATCCGTGGGAATCACGTTGCTCTCCATTGCAGGCAAAATCTTCGCTAGGATTCTACTAAATAGAATAATACCTAGTGTCGCTGAGAATATTCTCCCAGAATCACAGTGCGGCTTTCGCGCAAACAGAGGAACCACTGACATGGTCTTTGCCCTCAGACAGCTCCAAGAAAAGTGCAGAGAACAAAACAAAGGACTCTACATCACCTTTGTTGACCTCACCAAAGCCTTCGACACCGTGAGCAGGAAAGGGCTTTGGCAAATACTAGAGCGCATCGGATGTCCCCCAAAGTTCCTCAACATGATTATCCAACTGCACGAAAACCAACAAGGTCGGGTCAGATACAGCAATGAGCTCTCTGAACCCTTCTCCATTAACAATGGCGTGAAGCAAGGCTGTGTTCTCGCACCAACCCTCTTTTCAATCTTCTTCAGCATGATGCTGAACCAAGCCATGAAAGACCCCAACAATGAAGACGCTGTTTACATCCGGGCCCTATTGTGCACAATTTATAAATACCATGGGGAAAACGTAATGGCAGACCTGCCCTCCCAAAATTCTGTAGGGCAGAGAAAGGCTGTATGCACACCTGCATGCATGGAAGGGTTTCTCTGCCGCACGGAAATCTGGGAAGTCATGGCTTCCACCCCCACCCTACCCGGTCTTTATAAATTGTGTGCAGTAGTGCTACAAACTTTCCCATGCTGTTTAAAAGTTGTCCGCTATTGCTATTTATTTTCTATCCTTCCTCCTTCCCCCCACCCCACCCCAAACCCACTGCAACTTTCCCACAGCAAAATTTATACCTTCATTTTAATATTTTCTTCCTTCACGTTCCTGCACTCATGCAAATACTTGGGTTATTTCTGTTCTAGAATGCAATCGCCTGATCTACACTTGCCCGATTGCAACACCAGCACCTGCAGGCGCCGGGGATTGCTCTAGGGGTCGAGGGAGTCTAACCCCAGCGTGAGACAACATCATTTCACACCAACATTGAGACAATTTTCATTCCACACTAGACCCTTTTAAGGCTGATTAGCCATTAATTCCTGGGACCACTTGCAAGTTGTGAAAGGGGGGGAATACCAGATAAAGAACTAGCTGGTGGGGTTAGAGATCTGGCACCAGATGTAGATGGCTGCAGTTTACTTTCTTGTGGTTTAGAGGCTTGAAATGGGAATCTATTTTTTGCTGCTTTACCCAGAGGTTTCCCCACTCAGGTAGCAGCTCATAATTAGGCGAAAAATAAACTTTTACATAATGAAACACTTTTCTGTAATGCTTGGCATTATAATAAATGTTCTCTGATCATAGCAGTTACACATCAATTTCATGGAATGCAAAGGACTTAAATGCAGTGGCAAGCTCTTGGGGTGTAGTTTCCTGGTCATCTACATCACCTTTACTGTACCCTCAAAAATCAGCCGTTACAGATCATCAATGGCAAGTTTTTCTCTCGCAACATCTTCTCCTTCACCTATTCAAATCGGACTTGCTTAGCTGAGGCTCAAAGCATTCAATACAAATTTGGCAAGTTCTTTTAGAACATAGAACAATACAACACTGTAGAGACCCTTCAACCCTTGACGTTGTGCCAACCCCTATATCCCTTCCTAAAAAAAAAGTACTACACCCACCTCACCCCATAACCCTCCATTTTTCTTTCATTCATGTGACTAAGAGTCTCTTAAATGCCCCCAATGTTTCAGCTTCCACCACCATCCCTCGCAAGGCATTCCAGGTACCCAAACTCTAAAAAGCTTACCCCTGATGTCACCCCCAAACTTTCCTCCCTTAACTTTGTACATATGTCCTCTGATGTTTGCTGATCCTGCCTTAGGGTGGACAGCCAACATCTATTTCCTATCTATTCCTCTCAATCTTGTAGACCTCTATCAAGTCTCCTCTCATCCTTCCATGACAGGGAAAAGTCCCAGCTCTGCTTACCTCACAAGACTTGTTTCCCAATCTGGGCAACATCCTGGTAAATCTTCTCTGAACCCTCTCCATAGCTTCCACGTTCTTCCTATAATGAAGTGACCAGAACTGAATACTTTGTGTGATTTTACCAAAGAATTGTAGAGTTGTAACATGACACCTCTACTCCTGAATTCAATCCCCTATTAATGAATCCCAGCATCCCATAGGCCTTCTTAATTATCCTATGGGATGTATGGATTTGAACCCCAAGGTCCTTCTGTTCATCCACATTCTTATGTAACCGACCATTAACCCTGGACTCAGCCTTCTGGTTTGTCCTTCCAGGGTCCCAGAGCAGATCTCTGCAGCCCTCGAGTCACTGACCTCCAGGCAGAATACTTTCCTTCCACTACTACTCTCTACTTTCTTCCTACAAGTCAATTTAAAAAAATCCACACAGCTAAGGTTCCACTGATCCCGTGCCTCATGACTTTCTGAATGAGTCTCTCATGTGGGACCTTTTCAAATGCCTTGCTAAAATCCATGTAGAGCACATAAACCACCCTACCCTCATCAAATTCTTTTTTTCCCCCCTCATAAAAACTCAATTAGACTCGTGAGGTATGATGTTCCCTTCACAAAGCTAAGCTGACTCTCCTGGAGTAGACTGGACTTCTCCAAATGCTCACTATCCTTAAGAATCTTTTCCATTAGTTTACACATCACTGACATAAGACCCACCAGTCTATAATTCCCAGGATTAAACAAGGGGACTACATTTGCCATTTCTCCCATCCTCCAGTACCTCCCCTGCAGCCAAAGAGGATTCAAATATCATGGCTAACCCCCCCACCCAGCTATCTCTTCTCTCACTTCCCACAGCAGCCTGGGGTATATCACATCTGACCCAGGGGTTTGTCAATCTTGATGTTTTTAGAAAATTCACACTTCTGCTTCACATTGTCCAGCACACAAGCCTGTTCAATTTCGATCTCACCGTGATCAAGGTCCTTTTCTCTTGTGAATACTGATGCAAAGAATTTGTTTAAGACCTTCCAACTTCCTCTGCCTCCAAGCACATGTTGCCTCCCTTATCCTTTAGCTCCCCAACCTTCATTCTCATCATCCTTCTGTTCTTCACATACACATAGAACTCCTTAGGGTTCTCTTCAATTCTACATGCCAAGACCTTCTCATGCCCCCTTTGAGGTTTCCCAAGTCCTTTCTTAAACTCCTTCCTGGCTACTATATACTTCTTATGAGCCCTTCCTGTTTTCTGCTTTCTATATTTAATGTATGCTTCCTTTTTCAGCCATGGTTCCCTTTCCTATCATTTTTTTCCTTGTCCCCATGGGATAAACTGATCTTGACCCCTGCACAAGTGTTCCTAAACATCTTCCACGTTTACTTTTATGCTTTCACCGATAAACATCCGTTTCCAATTTACTCTTGCCAGTTCCTGCCTCATCCCTTCATAATTAGCCCTTCCCCAGTGTTTCTATCCTTTTCCATAGCCAAGTCGAAACTAAGGGGGTTGTGGTCACTCTCACCAAAATGCTCCCTCACCAAGAAGTCCAATAGGTTGAATGCCTTTAAAATCATTGATGAGATCTAGGAGAAGCTTACTCCATACTCATGCAAGCAATCCCTTGTAACATCATTTCAGGCATCTAAAATTATGTCTATAACATAGTTGATGGTGAAGCTTTTCTAAAATTCCATTGGTCTTCATCTACTGTAGCTTCAATCAAGTTTTTGAATGTGTGGTTCAAATCGTAGGTTCCTGAACATTGTGATACTTATTGATCAAGAGGTGGTAGAT
This sequence comes from Narcine bancroftii, assembly GCF_036971445.1. Lineage (NCBI taxonomy): Eukaryota > Metazoa > Chordata > Chondrichthyes > Torpediniformes > Narcinidae > Narcine > Narcine bancroftii. Next base: position 66,954,253 of record NC_091479.1, on the reverse strand, counting down.
GGCCTTAGAAGGCAAAAAAAAAAACCCTTCATGCTCTGACACTTTTTGTAGATTATCCTCCATTTCACATGTGCAATCTGTTGCAATTATTAAATCCTGCAAAACCAGCCACCGCAAAAATTGAAACTCTCCACCTCATGGGGGTTCGCAGAGTTTCCTTTCAAATCTTCATCAATTGTCAATGTTTTTCCTTTTATGGTCAATAAAGGACACTTGTCCCAGAATGCTGCTTTATCTGTCCTTCAATCCACACACTCTTGCCTTCTGGTCTCTTCTATCATGTTAGTCTGGATCTTGCAGTTTTACTTGCATTTGTATTTGTTCCTTGTTCCAGAAAAGTTCCTTGGAGGGCATATAAACAACAACTTATCCTGGACCCACAAAACCTCCTCATTGTTCAGGAAGGAACAACAGCACCTACACTTCCTAAAGAGGCTGAAAAGGTTGACAATTAAAAAAAAATATACAGGAGCACAATTGAGAAGGTCCTATCTGGCTGCATCATTAAGTGGTGTGGTAGCTGCAAAGCATCAGACTGGAGTCAACACAGAGGATCAACAGGACAGAGAATCACCGAGGTCTCCCTTTCCTCTATGAAAAATATTTACTGAGAGCGTTGCTTACATAAGGCTCAAAGAATTATAAACTCTTTACATCCAGCACATAGTATCTTTGACCCACTACCATCAAGGAGGCACAGGAGCATCAAAAATCAGTACCTCAACCATAATCACATCCCATTTATTTCTTTCAAAGCATCTGTTTACCTTTTGCCCAAGAGAAATTGCCTTTTCCTATTGCCATCAGCACCACCAGTGGCACGCCACATTTCACACAACTTTTCCTTTTCAAAATAGTTTTATTGAGTTTAACATACAAAGTAAATGACGATTACATAATTATTCAATACATACGAGGAAAGAATAAGTAAATAAGAAAATATGCATAACTATATCAAGAGTTACTTATAATGTGCGCAACCATGTCAAACCCATTGATTTGAATGTTTTAATAAAATAATAGATAAAAAAATAAAAAATACTATAAACAAATGAACCAAACTAATCTATCCCTTTGTTCTAATCAAGGTTACCTTATATTTTGAAATGAAGAAAAAAAATTCAATGATGTGGAATCACTGGCAACTCCTGGAGAACAGAAAGAATTATTGGAACATAGTAATTATTAATTCTTCCAATTATAAAAAAAATTCTAAGAATGAGCCCCATGGGGGCGGGGGAAAAACACGTGATGCCATGGGGTTAGAATGTAGGAACCTGACCCTCCTGGTAATCTAATTAAAAAAAAGTACTAAATAAGTAAAGTTTTAAACTAATTAAAATTTTTGAGGCACATTTAAACAAACATTTTAAAAATACCTCCAAAGAAAGAAAAAAAACTGCTGAAGGCAGACATGGAGAAAAGACCAGAAGAGCTCTGAGACCTACAGCAAGCTTGAAGCAGAGAGCTAGCATTTGAGCTGCTCCCTGGGTGAGTGAGCCTGCAGAAGGTGCATCTGCTGATGCCACTCTCTTGCAGCGATGGAGAGATAGTGTTGGGGAAGAACCCAGAAATGCACATATGAAAAAAGCCAGGGCCTTCAGTGACAATGTCAGAAGAGCCAGGCTCGCAAGGGATTAGCAGCAAAGAAGAATAAGACCAGCAACAAGAAGAGGAGTTACTGAAAGAAGTTAAGTCTCAAAAGTAAACGTAAAGTGGAAGATATAACTAATATTAACTTACTATTAAGAGAATGCCGTGGAATGAAAAGGGGAAATAAAGCCTTAGATGCAGTCATTAAAATGGAGAAAATTAGACGTTAGATGGGAAAATGCAGGAAAAATTGCAGCATGTTGATGATAAAGTGACAAGAGTGGAAGACACCACTACTGTTTTAACTATGGAAAATGAAAAACTTCAGCATAAAGTAGATATACTGGAAAATTTCAGTTGAAGAAATAATAGTGGGTCTTAAAAGAAGTGGAGGATCAAGACCCATTGGCTTTTTTTATGAAATGGATTCCTGAAGTGTTGGGAGGTGTTACGTACAGTGGAAACTTGGGACTATTTTATGCCGGATCAGGAGCACTGCAAGAGCCACATCATACTTGAGTGGTGAGCATGCTCAGTGCGACACATTGTAAGAGCCACATCACACTGAGTGGTGAGCATGCTCAGTGCGACAGTGTATTCATACATGACCAGCAGCCTGAGATGTGAGTAAAAGTTTGTGCTGTAAACTTACGAGCTTCTCTGAGTGTTTATTAAAACCTCCGATGGTACAACAGAGGACAGAACAGGAGGTGAGAATTTTGAACACCCTATTAAGATTGAAAGAGCACACATAGTTCTTAGAGGAAAACCACTTCCGATCAGAAGCCACACTCTGTGTTAATCAAGTTTCTTTGATACCAAGATTGAGAGATCTTGACCCTAGTAGCAGAAGGGGCAAGAGCAAGGAAAGGCTGCTTGATTATGAAGGGGTAAAGTTTTACCCTGATACAAGTGCAAATTTATTAAAAAAGAGAATTTAACTCAGTTAAGATTCTTTGGGAAAAAGGATATCGATTTGTGTTGAGTCATCCTGCAACCTTGAAGATTTTCTTACTTGGAGGTGAAAATGTTAGAGTTTTGTACAAGCAGAAATGTTTGTGCAAAGTCTTCCAAGAGCACAGGTGGAATTAGTTGTTGCTACTGTGCCCTAGACAGACTAAATTTATTCGACAGTTTCTGTAGGACTGAATAATTCAGAATAATGCTTACTTATTTTTGTTGTTTTTTGGAAAATTCTTTATTTACAAATTAAATGACCAAAGGTTACATGATAAATGTACTGAGGGGGGGTGGGTTGTGGAGAGGGGAGATGAGATTCCAACTACTACTGGATCACGAGGGCATTTGTGACTTTGGTCACAGCCTATAAAATAGAGGGAGGTAGTGTTGTGTATTATCTAAACAACACTTGTTGGGGGGTGGGGTTTCATTCTATTTATATAGTTTTAAATGTGTGAACATGTATTTTTTAAAAAGTTAATCTATTTTCTTTTTTTTCTATCTGGATTGCAGGAGAAAAAGTCTGCACCGACACATTGGATATTGAGTAATGGAGTTGAGGGAGAAGGGATCACAGATAGAGGAAGTAATGGTTTATTAAGATGAGTAATACAGTGAAATTTGTTAACTTTAATGTTAATGGGTTAAACGGGTGGGTGAAGAGGAAGAGAGTATTAACATATATTAAGAAAATGGGAGCTGAGAGCATTTTTGCAAGAAACTCTAAATTGAAAGAGAACATTTGAACATGTAGCAGCTTCTTCATTTAATTCTAAGGCAAGAGGTGTGGCAATTTTGATGAAAGAAAAATCAAAATCCAAAATAAGCAACAGACCCTGCAGGGAGATATGTGATGGTATATTGCCAAATATATTCAAAATTATGGACTCTTCTGAATTTGTATACACCAAATATTGATGAGAAATTTATTCAAGAAACATTTCTTAATTTAGCAGAGGGACACGAGAACATTTTAATAGGAGATTTTAATTTTTGTTTAGATCCATTCTTAGATCTATGAGAGGAATGACAAAAACTAAAGCAGCAAAGACTACATTGGTATTAATGAGAGATTTGAACTTAGTAGATTCATGGAGGAGAATTCATTCTAGAGAAAGATTACTATTTTTATTCATAGAGGCATGATTCTTATTCTAGAATTGATTTATTTTTAATTTCAGCACAAATACAAGGGAGGATTTTAGAAGCAGACTATAAACGAGAATTTTGTCTGATCATTTACCTTTATTAATGATGACTGTAATGCCTGATAAAGAGAAAATGGTTTATAAATGGAGATTGAATTCATTATTAATTTTTTAAAAATCACAAAAATCCTTTCTTTTTAATATGACAAATTCATTTATTTTGTGGCACAAACTTGAACTCTGAATGATAAGTTTGTAATATGGGATGCTTTAAAATATTTTAGAGGGCAAATTATAAAAATTAAAAAATATATGAAAGAGATAGAGCAATTAGAACAAGAAATAATAGCTTTGGAAAAAGATTTTCAAAGGAGAAGTTCTAAAGATAAGCAGACAACTAATTAATTAAGAACTTCAATATAATACATTAGAAACTTACAGAACAGAAAAAAATGATTACAAGAACTAAACAAGGGTACTACGAGTTAGGTGGCAATTAAAAGCAGAACAGGTTTCAAGAATGATTAATGTAATTAAAAATTATTTAAATGTTGTTAGTTATAAACCTCAAGAAATAAATGAATCTTTCAAGAGTTTTTATTCTAAATTATATAGGTCAGTCTTTAAAAGATGAAAATAAAATAGACACATTTATCTCAGATAAATTTATCTAGACTGAGTATGGAAGAACAATCAGAATTGAGTACCCATTTCACACAGACAGAGGTGAAGGAGGCAATGAGTTCATTACAAATAAATCTAGAGAAGATGGTTTTCCACCAGAATTTTATTAAGTATTTAAAGATTTATTGATTCCTAATTTTATAGAAATGTTAGACCAAGTATCAATAACCCATACTCTCGCAGAATCCTTTTCAACAGCAATCATTCCTGTGATACCATAAAAACCCTTTAAAACCTTCATTTTATAGACCTTTTTCATTAGTAAATGCAGATTACAAGATTCTTGGTTGACAATGTGGCTAGATCAATCAGTATTATTTTAGCATAAAAAATGTAAGTGTTGCAGTGGCTTTAGATGCAGAAAAGGCATTTGATAGATTGGAGTGGATTTTTTTTGTTTAAGGTGTTGGATAAATTTGGATTTGGTCAAACTTTTATAAATTGGATTAAGGCATTATATATACACACACACACACAATGATCCCAAAGCTAAAGTAATGACTAATGGACAAATATCCGCTCCATTCCGATTGACGAGATCCAGTAGACAAGGATGTCCCTTATCTCCAGCTTTATTTATATTAGCTATAGAGCCACTAACAGAGGCAATTAAGAGTGATTTGGAAATAAGGGATTTAGGGTTGGTCAAGAGGAGCATAAAATTAGTCTATTTGCAAATGATGTTCTAATAAATTTGACAGAACCTGAGACTTCTTTGCAAAAGTTACATTTTAATTTGGAAGAATATGGTAAGATTCCTAGTTATAAAATAAATTGGGACAAGTGGAAATTATACCCCTTATATAAGGAGATTATACTCATTGTCAAATAAATACTCAATCTAATGGTCAAAAGATAGTATTAAATATTTAGGGATTTATGTAGATAATAACTTAAAATGAAAAAGGTTGAAGAAGATTTGAAAAAAAATGCAAGATTTTACCTGCAACTTTAGTAGATGGGTTAACTATGTCAAGATTAATATATTCCCAAGAATACAATATCTTTTTCAAAGTTTACCTATATTATTACCTCAATTTTTTTTTCAAGAATTAAATAAACATGCAAGGAAATTTCTTTGGAAAGATAAAATGTCAAGGGTTTTTATAGAATGATTAATGTGGAAATATGAAATGGGAGGCCTACAGATTCTTAACTAAAAATTATCATCAATAGCTCAAATGATATTTCTCACTTCTTTTTTCAAAGGAGTAGAAAAACTGGCATAGGTTAAAATAGAATTGGATGAAATAAGAGAGAGACTAGCAGAGGAATTTATATACAAATGGGATTCAAAATTAATGATTGGTGTTAAAGAAGCACCATTGTTGAAACACTTGATTAATGTTTGGAATAAAGTAAATGATGAAATTGGAATAAAGTATATCGCCCAAGATGCCTCTGATTCAAAACTATCTTGTACTTTTCTTTTCCAAAGAATAATCAATTTTTAAATGCTTGAAGGCATTAAAAATATTGAAGATTATTATGAGCAAGGCCAATTGATGTCATTTGAACACTAAGGAATAAATATGGTATAACTAATAATACTGTTCTGTTATTTTCAATTGAGAAGATATTTGAAGGAAAGTTGGGTCCAATGCTGCTGTTATCCACTTGTAGTGAGGTGAAAACTCTTATTTGGAGGGGAAATACCAAGAAATTTATTTCAGGAATTTATCTTTTATTACAAACAGGAAGTATTAAACATGGAATTCATAAATCTAGACAGAGGATGGAGTTGGATATTACAATTGATGAGTATAGATAGTCAGATCTCTGTCAAGATTGTATGACAAATACAATTAATTCAAGATATACATTAGTTCAATATATTTTTTCCACATCAGCTATATTTGACACCACAAAAATTGAATAGAATGAAATCAGATGTAATCGGGATTAATGTTTTAGGTGTGGTGAGAAGACAGGAACTTTCTTACATTCAACTTGGTCTTTCCAAAGGTAAAGCCTTTTTGGGTGGACTTGGGGAATATTTTAGAAAAAGTTACAGGCATTGTATTTCCACAAAACCCAGATTTATTTCTATTGGGAAATATAAAGGAACAAGACCCAAGTTGAAGCTATCAATATACCAAATGAAATTTGTTAAAATAGCATTAGTGGTGGCAAGGAATTGTATTGCAGTGACTTAGAAATCAGATTCATACTTGGGTATAGGAAGATGGAATGCAGAAATTCAAAGCTGTATTCATTTGTAGAAAATTACAAACAATTTGATAAATAAATATGGTATATTTTTGCAAATTTTGAGCCCATATATGCAAATTTTATGTATAATTATGCAGTGGTATTCTTCTCGCCTATCGGGATCAGTGTTAAACTTCTTCCCTAAATTAATCATATAAACATTTTAAATTTTATATACATCACATACACATATATGGTGGGGAATTTAGGAAGGGAAGTGGAGGGGGTTATATCCATCATGTAATGATGAAACTCTCTTGAATTTAAATTCTTATTGTTTTATATAATTGTTTATTAAGTACATGTATGGAAATTACCCCTCCATAAATCTTCGTCCACGAAGCCAAGCCAAAGAAGAAGACATGTATGGAAAATTTTTAAGCATTCAAAAAAAGAATGAGCCCCATAATTTCATAAATCGAAATTTTCTATCTTTAATATAACTGATTTTCTCTAAACTTAAATAAGACATTACATCATATAGCCACTGCATGAGTAGGGGATGAATCTCCTTTCCATTTCAATAAAACAGCTAGTAGGGCTATCAATGTAGTAAAAGCTAAGACTTTTTCATGAGATGCCGATAAAAGTTCAACTGAGTTACAAGAAAAACCCAAACAGAGCAATTAACAGACAGGGTTTCAAGTTAATTTTGATAATTGTTGGTAGAGTTTGAAAAATCTCTCTAAATTTGGCGATTCCCTAAACATACAAGTCAGGGAGGCTTTGAAAATGTAACATTTCTTACAAAGGATCAACATCTGCATAGAAATAGGAAGTTTAGACATACGAGTTCTGTGCACCACTATAAATTTTAATAAGCAATGTCTTATACAAAATCAATCTGATTAGAGTACCAATCTTCATCTGAAAATGTTATATTCAAGTTTCTTTCCCCAATCTCTTTTGATCCCAGCCATTGGGACTGAATTTAAGTCCAGTGAATCATTATAAAACCGATAGAGTCTTGGTATTAGCAATTGTTAAGAAATACAGTCATCAGGAAAAATCTAGCAAGTCACTAGCTGGACAATTAAAAGGAATTATTCCTAAAAGCAAACAAATAAGATTCATATGAGCGATGGCAATATGACATCAGACTAGACCTTTAGAGATTGTTATGCTAACCTTTATATTTTGAATTTAAGAACATTTCAATGTTGGATTTCCTGGATCGATTGAATTTACCTGTACTTTCTCAAGAGAAACGGGCTAGTTTAGAGAAGCCTATTTCACAGGAAGATATAGCTCTGGTTATTTCCTCATTACAGTCTGGTAAATCTCCTGGACCAGATGGATTTCCTACAAAATTTTATAAATCCTTCTCCAAACAGCTTGTACCTCACTTTTCTTTGGTATTGGCCAATTTGTTTAAAGAAGAGAAATCATCTTCATCATTTAATGAGGCTTGCATTTCTCATTTAAAAATTGGAAAAAGAGCCCACAAAATGTACTTTTTATAGACCTGTATTGTTACTTAATGTTGACATGAAAATTGTATTAAAGGTTTTAACCATAACCATATACGGAGCGGAAACAGGCCATGTTGGCCTTTCGAGTCCGCACCGGTTCACTGATTTTGTGCGCCCTCTTCAGGCATTGGTCCAAGCACATGGATTAGAATTTTTTTTAACCACCTATTATTGACTCAGAACAAACTGGTGATATTAAAAATTGTTATTCTTATTATAATATGCATTGATAACTGAATATTCTATATATGCCTTCTACTCCATCGATTGTACATGTTCTTTCATTAGATGCTGACAAAGCATTTGATCAAGTTGAATGGGAGTATCTATCTACTGCATTGTGCAAATTTAATTTTAGTCCAGATGTTATTAAATCGATTAAATTATTACATTCAAGCCCCAAAGTGTCAGTCTGTTCTAATTTACAGCAATTGGCCATGTTTAATCTCAATAGGGGAACATGGCAGAGTTGTGCTTTAATTCCTTTGCCTTTTGATATAGTATTGGAACCATTAGCTGTTGCTCTTCAACAGTGTAGAGAATTTAATGGTATAATTAGATGAGGAATTGAACTTAAAGTATTTCTTTATGGGGATGATTTATTGCTTTTTATTTCAAATCTGAAATTTCAATATCAAGCATATTAATAATTTTTGATCACCTAATAACTGACTGAATTTACAAGTTAAATTTGCACAAGAGTGAACTTTTACCCTCAAAAGATACTTTTGAAGGCTATTCCAATTTTCAGTTTAAAATAGTGAAAGAAAATTTTCAATATTTAGGAATTATAATTATGAAAAATTATAATAACTTTCTGAAAGAAACTTTCTGGGTATTGTTTGATAGGTTTAAAACAATCATTATCGGTTTGATCTCCCTTATCTACAATGATAGGATGCATTAATTCAATTAAAATGAATATTTTACCTAAATATTTGTATCTTTTTCCAAGCATTACCAACTTTTATCCCCAAATCTTTAAGCTTGGAATTGGCTATTTCTACATATATTTGGCAAGGGGAAAAACCCACAAACAAAACCTATATTCAGAAGACTACATTAAATCGAGGAGTATCATTCTCAGATTTTAGACTATACTCTTCTTTGGCTTGGCTTCGCTGACAAAGATTTATGGAGGGGTAAAGTCCACGTCAGCTGCAGGCTCGTTTGTGCTGACAAGTCCGATGCGGGACAGGCAGACACAGTTGCAGCGGTTGCAAGGGAAAATTGGTTGGTTGGGGTTGGGTGTTGGGTTTTTCCTCCTTTGTCTTTTGACAGTGAGGTGGGCTCTGCGGTCTTCTTCAAAGGAGGTTGCTGCCCGCCGAACTGTGAGGTGCCTAGATGCACGGTTTGAGGCGATATCAGCCCACTGGTGGTGGTCAATGGGGCAGGCAACAAGAGATTTTTTTAGGCAGTCCTTGTACCTCTTCTTTGGTGCACCTCTGTCTCAGTGGCCAGTGGAGACCTCGCCATATAACATGATCTTGGGAAGGCGATGGTCCTCCATTCTGGAGACGTGACCTACCCAGCGCAGTTTGATCTTCAGCAGCGTGGATTCGATGCTGTCGGCCTCTGCCATCTCGAGTACTTCGATGTTGGAGATGAAGTCGCTCCAATGAATGTTGAGGATGGAGTGGAGACAACGCTGGTGGAAGCATTCTAGGAGCCGTAGGTGATGCTGGTAAAGGACCCATAATTCAGAGCCAAACAGGAGTGTGGGTATGACAACGGCTCTGTATACGCTAATCTTTGTGAGGTTTTTCAGTTGGTTGTTTTTCCACTCTTTTGTGTAGTCTTCCAAAGGCGCTATTTGCCTTGGCGAGTCTGTTGTCTATCTCGTTGTCGATCCTTGCATCCGATGAAATGGTGCAGCCGAGATAGGTAAATTGGTTGACCGTTTTGAGTTTTGTGTGCCCGATGGAGATGTGGGGTGGCTGGTAGTCATGGTGGGGATCTGGCTGATGGAGGACCTCAGTTTTCTTCAGGCTGACTTCCAAGCCAAACATTTTGGCAGTTTCCGCAAAACAGGACGTCAAGCGTTGAAGAGCTGGCTCTGAATGGGCAACTAAAGCGGCATCGCCTGCAAAGAGTATTTCACGGACAAGTTGCTCTTGTGGCTTGGTGTGAGCTTGCAGGCGCCTCAGATTGAAGACGCTGCCATCCGTGCGGGACCGGATGTAAACAGCATCTTCATTGTTGAAAGAAACTTTCTGGGTATTGTTTGATAGGTTTAAAACAGTCATTATCGGTTTTATCTTCCTTATCTACAATGATAGAATGCATTAATTCAATTAAAATGAATATTTTACCTAAATATTTGTATCTTTTTCCAAGCATTACCAATTTTTATCCCCAAATCTTTAAGCTCGGATTTGGCTATTTCTATGTATATTTGGCAAGGGGAAAAACCCACAAACAAAGCCTATATTCAAAAGCCTACATTAAATCGAGGAGTATCATTCTCAGATTTTAGACTATACTACTGGGTGATTAATATACACAATTTACTTTTATTATTACATTTGGATAAATCAGTGAATCGCTCTTCCTAGGTAGAATTGGAGTTTACTAAATAAAAAACTATTTTGGCAATTTTAGGATCTTGTTACCATTTTCCTTTTCCAAATTAACAAATAATTTGTCGCTGAGAAATAAATTGAGAATTTTGGCTCAGTTTAGGAAATTCTTTGAAATTAATGGTTTTTCATTGGCTCGTCCATCTATTTCAACCTTCTTTGTTGGATGCAGGTTTCAAGGAATGTCATAGAAAAGGCATTCAAAGTTTCAAGGATCTTTTTATTTCAAATAATTTTGCTTCTTTCGAACAATTATCAGCCAAATTTAATCTTTCCAATAAGCACTTTTTAAAAAATTTACAAATAGGCATTTTGTTCAAGCTTTTGGGTTTTCTGTGAATTTCTAATACCAAGAATCTTTATCTGTTTTTTTCCCATACACATTTTTAAAATTACCTTTATTACCCAATGGTAAAGAGAGTACACATTCTTAAAACAAGCACAAAATCTAGACAAAGGAGGAGCTAGTCACTCAAACAAAGCAGCTTTGTATTCCTACAGTGTGTGTGCACAACAGGTTTTTCTCCATCCACTCCAAGCTAGTTCCCATTCATGTTTAGGTTCTAGCCTATGGTGTTTCACCTATTGAAAAATGCATTTCCTCAACTATCGTGCGACATCCAATTCACATTATAACACAAGAGAAAGGACCAGGATTAAGCCATCTGACCCACTGAGGTTTCTCTGCCATTTATTAATCTGATGGCTGATCTGTCTGTGAACTCAGCTCCACTGTTTCTTTCCACCCCCCCTCCCCCACCCTTAATTTTGACTAGGCAAAAATTTGTCTTCAAAATATTTCATGACAGTCTCTGCTGTTTCCTTGGGCAGAGAAGGCCTCAGATTTACTACTCTCTGGGAGAAGCAGTTCCTCCTCATCTCCATCTCAAATCAACTCCTCCAAAATCTTGGGGGATTAGATTTAGGATGGAGATGACACAACCCTCCCCTAGCTGCAACAGAAATGCCTGTACTATGGAAATCTATGTGGTGGAGGAGGAGAAAGTAGAGGTGCAAGGTGGTTGGCATAGAGTTTTAAAACTTTTGATTCACACATTCACCCAAAAAAAAAATCTTCCATCGGGTGTAACAAACAAATTGCTCTTTTAGAAGTATTGGACTGAGTCCTTCTCGAGGAACATTCCATTTCAGTTTTAATAAAGCTGGAAGTATTTCAAATCCACTAGTTTATAAGAGTTTTGGACCGGAGGAGGTTCATTTTTCAAACTCTAGCAAATTTGCAATGGCAATCAATATTATCTGAAAGTGCAGAAATGCGAGGAAGTTTCAGATTTAAATAGAAACAGATCTAGCATGCAGGATAATTTTTTTGTTTTTTACAATTTTTTATTTTTCACACCATAAACCACATCGACCAAGATACATACATTTTCCTTTTCAAATATATACAGTGTCATTTCTCCCCCCTGCTCCCATCCCACCCTCCCTACCTCCCCCCCAATTCATTTAAAGTACAGAATCTAAGATACATTAAACCAGTCAAACAATGTTGTCATTCAATAAAAATAAACAAGAAATTCCACTGAGTCAATTCTTTTCATTTCCTTCTCCTTTTGTTATTTTAGGTGGTAGATGTCCTCGGTAGGTTTTCTCTATTGTGTTTCATGTATGGTTCCCATATTTGTTCAAATATTTCAATATTATTTTTTAAATTATGTTATTTTTTCTAATGGAATACATTTATTCATTTCTATATACCATTGTTGTATTCTCAAATTATCTTCTAATTTCCAGGTTGACATAATACACTTTTTTACTACGGCTAGAGCTATCATAACAAATCTTTTTTGTGCACCATCCAAATCAAGTCCAAATTCTTTGTTTTTTATGTTACTTAGGAGGAAGATCTCTGGGTATTTTGGTATATTGTTTTCTGTAATTTTATTTAATATCTGGTTTAGATCTTCCCAAAATTTTTCCACTTTCTCACATGTCCAGATTGCATGAATTGTTGTTCCCATTTCTTTTTTACAACGAAAACATCTGTCAGACACTGTTGGGTCCCATTTATTTAACTTTTGAGGTGTAATGTATAGCCTGTGTATCCAGTTATATTGTATCATACGTAACCTCGTGTTTATTATTTCTCATAGTTCCAGAGCATAACTTCTCCCATGTTTCCTTCTTTATCTTTATGTTTAAATTTTGTTCCCATTTTTGTTTAGTTTTACCATTTGTTTCCTCATTCTCCTTTTCTTGCAGTTTAATATACATATTTGTTATAAATTTTTTGATTATCATTGTATCTGTAATCACATATTCAAAATTACTTCCCTCTGGTAACCTCAGACTGCTTCCTAATTTGTCCTTCAACTAGGATCTCAGTTGGTAGTATGCCAACACTGTATCTTGAGTTAGATTATATTTATCCTTCATTTGTTCAAAGGATAGTAATTTATTTCCTGAAAAACAATTTTCTATTCTTTTGATCCCTTTTTTCTCCCATTCTTTAAAGGAAAGGTTATCTATTGTAAAAGGGATCAACTGATTTTGTGTCAGTATTAGTTTTGGTAATTGGTAATTTGTTTTATTCCTTTCTACATGAATCTTCTTCCAAATATTGAGCAGATGATGTAATACTGGAGAACTCCTACGTTGTACCAATTTTTCATCCCATTTATATAAATATATCTTCTCCCCTATTTTATCTAGTTCTAATCTAGTCCAATCTGGCTTTTCCCTTGTTTGATAAAAATCTGATAGGTATCTTAATTGCGCAGCTCTATAATATTTTTTTCAAGTTTGGCAGTTGTAAGCCTCCTTGTTTATACCATTCTGTTAATTTATCTAGTGCTATCCTCGGTTTCCCCCCCTTTCCATAAAAATTTCCTTATTATTTTCTTTAACTCCTTGAAGAATTTCTCTGTCAAGTGTATTGGCAATGCCTGAAATAGGTATTGTTACTTGGGAAAATGTTCATTTTAATACAGTTTATCCTTCCTATTAGTGTTAGTGGTAAATCTTTCCAATGCTCTAAATCGTCCTGTAATTTTTTCATTAGTGGAAAAAAATTGAGTTTATATAGATGGCCGAGGTTTTTATTTATTTGTATACCTAGGTATCTTATTGCTTGCATTTGCCATCTGAATGGTGATTCCTTCTTAAATTTTGAGAAATCCGCATTATTCATTGGCATTGCTTCACTTTTATTTGCGTTAATCTTGTAACCCGACACTTCTCCATATTCCTTCCATTTCTTATGTAATTCTGGTTCTGTTAAGTATACTATAACATCATCTGCAAATAAACAGATTTTATATTCCTTGTCTTTTATTTTTATCCCTTTTATTTTATTTTCTGTTCTTATCAATTCTGCTAGTGGTTCTATAGCTAACGCGAACAATAAAGGTGATAGTGGGCATCCCTGCTGTGTTGACCTGCTTAAGTTAAATTGCTTTGATATATATCCATTTACTGTCACTTTCGCCAATGGTCCCTTATATAATGCTTTAATCCAATTAATATACTTCTCTGGTAAACTGAATTTTTGCAATACTTTGAATAAATAATTCCATTCTACTCTGTCAAAGGCCTTCTCTGCGTCTAAAGCAACTGCTACTGTTGGCACTTTACTCCCTTCTACTGCATGAATTAAGTTAATAAATTTACAAATATTGTCTGTTGTGCATCTTTTTTTAATAAATCCAGTTTGGTCTAGATTTACCATTTTCGGTACATACTCTGCTAATCTGTTTGCTGATAGTTTAGCTATTATCTTATAATCTGTGTTAAGTAATGATATTGGTCTATATGACGCTGGTGCGAGTGGATCTTTCCCTTGCTTTAGTATCACTGTAATTATTGCTGTTTTACATGAATCTGGTAAGCTTTGTGTTTTATCAATCTGGTTGATTACTTCCAGGAGGGGAGGAATTAATAAATCTTTAAATGTTTTATAGAATTCTATTGGGAATCCATCCTCTCCTGGTGTTTTATTATTTGGTAGTTTTTTTATTATCTCTTGTATTTCTACTATTTCAAATGGTTCTGTTAATTTTCTTTGTTCCTCTATTTGTAATTTTGGTAGTTCAATTTTAGTTAAAAATTCATCTATTTTGTCTTCTTTCCCTTCGTTTTCAGTTTGGTATAATTGTTCAGAATTCTCTGAAGTTTTCATTAATCTCCATTGGATTATATGTGATTTGTTTGTCTTTTTTCCTTGATGCCAATACCATTCTCTTAGTTTGTTCTGTCTTAAGCTGCCATGCTAGAATTTTGTGCGTTTTTTCCCCTAGTTCATAATATAGCTCTTTTGTCTTCATTATGTTCTTCTCCACCTTATATGTTTGTAGTGTTTCATATTTTATTTTTTTTATCTGCCAATTCTCTTCTTTTAGTTGTGTCTTCCTTCATTGCTAATTCTTTTTCTATATTTACTATTTCCCTTTCCAACTGCTCTGTTGCCTGATTGTAGTCCTTCTTCATCTTGGTTACATAACTTATTATTTGCCCTCTGATGAACGCTTTCATTGTGTCCAATAGTATAAACTTATCTTTCACTGATTCCGTGTTTATTTCAAAGTACATTTTAATTTGTCTTTCAATGAATTCTCTAAAATCCTGCCTTTTAAGTAGCATGGAGTTTAATCTCCATCTATACATTCTTGGAGGGATGTCCTCTAACTCTATTGTCAATATCAAGGGTGAATGGTCTGATAATATTCTAGCTTTATATTCTGTTTTTCTTACTCTGTCTTGCATACGAGCTGATAACAGGAATAGGTCTATTCTTGAGTATGTTTTATGTCTAGCCGAGTAATATGAATATTCCTTTTCCTTTGGGTGTTGTTTCCTCCATATTTCCAAAAGTTGCATTTCTTGCATCGATTTAATTATAAATTTGGTTACTTTGTTCTTTCTGTTAATTTTTTTCCCAGTTTTATCCATATTTGAATCCAAATTCAGGTTGAAATCCCCTCCTATTAATATGTTCCCTTGCGTGTCTGCTATCTTCAAAAAAATATCTTGCATAAATTTTTGATCTTCTTCGTTAGGTGAATATACATTGAGTAAATTCCAAAACTCCGAATATATCTGACATTTTATCATTACATATCTCCCTGCTGGATCTATTATTTCCTCTTCTATTTTAATTAGTACATTTTTACTGATTAATATAGCTACTCCTCTAGCTTTTGAATTATATGACACTGCTGGTACATGTCCTACCCAATCTCTCTTTAATTTCTTATGCTCCATTTCAGTTAAATGTGTTTCTTGCACGAATGCTATATCAATTTTTTCTTTTTTCAGTAAATTTAGCAGTTTCTTCCTTTTGATTTGGTTATGTATTCCATTAATATTTAAAGTCATATAGTTCAACGTAGCCATTTCATACTTTGTTTATCTTCCCTTTCCGTTTCCTCATCACCTTTCCTTCTTATCCATTTCAGCTTTCTTGTTTTGAACACTTTATAAGACAACATTTCTAAAGCATCAAACATTTCCCTTGTTCTCCTATCTAAAATTTCTTTAACCCCATTCTCCCCTCCCCCTCCTGAGTTGCCCTTTATCCCTTGTCGGGCAACCACATCTCCCCTCTCCATTTGGATTTTCGAATTCACT
The DNA here is from genome assembly GCF_036971445.1 of Narcine bancroftii. NCBI lineage: Eukaryota > Metazoa > Chordata > Chondrichthyes > Torpediniformes > Narcinidae > Narcine > Narcine bancroftii. The sequence goes on along the minus strand of NC_091479.1, from coordinate 66,938,020 downwards.
CGCAAGCGTCAACTGATTTTGCAGTGACTGTAACTCTTCCCCACCCAGCCCCCCCCCCCCCGGAAAAGTTTTCAATTTTCATATATAACAAAGGTCACTCTTTTAATTCCCTCCTTATTTCCTCTGTTCCCTTTCATTCCCTTATTAATTCTTATCTATACTCTATATATTTTCCTCTAAATACGGATACACTCATGTACACACATATATATAGTTCATGGTCATTTTTACTCTCATTACATGTCTTCATCTCTCTGCTTGTTTTGTAGTTGTTCTGCAAATTTTCGTGCTTCCTCTGGATCCGAGAATAGTCTGTTTTGTTGCCCTGGAATAACTATTTTAAGTACCGCTGGGTACTTTAACATAAACTTATATCCTTTTTTCCATAGGATCGTTTTTGCTGTATTGAACTCCTTCCTCTTCTTCAGGAGTTCAAAACTTATGTCTGAATAGAAAAAAATTTTTTGACCTTTGTATTCCAGTGGCTTTTTGTCTTCTCTTATTTTCTTCATTGCTTTCTCCAATATATTTTCTCTTGTTGTATATCTTAAGAATTTTACTAAAATGGATCTTGGTTTTTGCTGCGGCTGTGGTTTCGGGGCTAGTGTTCTATGTGCCCTCTCTATTTCCATTTCTTCCTGTTTTTCTGGTCTTCCTTAGGACCCTGGGGGATCCAATATTTTATAAATTCTCTCATATTCTTGCCTTCTTCATCTTCCTTAAGGCCCACTATCTTTATATTATTTCTTCTATTATAGTTTTCCATTATATCTATCTTCTGAGCTAACAGCTCTTGTGCCTCTAACTTTTTTATTAGATTCTTCTAATTTCTCTTTTAAGTCCTCTACTTCCATTTCTATGATTACTTCTAGTTCTTCCACATTGTCCACTCTTTTTCCTATCTCTGATATGACCATCTCTATTTTATTCATTTTTTCTTCTGCTCTCTTAATTCTTCTTTTTATTTCATTAAATTCTTGTAATTGCCATTCTTTTACTGATTCCATATATTCTTAAAAAAATATATACCCATTGTCCTACCTTTCCCTTCTTCTTCCATTTCTCTATGTTCTTCTTCTTCTTCCTCTGGGTTGGCCATCTGCTCTTTCCTTGTTTTCTTTTTGCTCTCTTCTTTCTTGTTCTCGTTGTTTTCTGTGTTCTCTTCCTGTTGCTGTGTTGCAGCTGTCACTCTCAGCTGTGGAGATCGACTCCTCAGCTGTTTCCCCCCTCCCGTCAGTGTGTTTTTTTCATGCGCATCGCGCACGCGCGACTACTCGCGCATGCGTGGTTGCGCACTTTTACTTGGCTCCGCGAGCCATTTTTGTAGTCCCGAGCTCGGGACTTCCACCGACCTTAGGGAGCGGGCTTCTCTCTCCGTGGCGGGCCTCCTCGGACAGGTAAGGCCTTCACCACCTTCTTCCGACATTCTTTCTTCTTCTCTTCTTCCCGTTGCTTTCGACTTTTCTCTCTTCACTGCCATTTTCTTCTCACCTTTACTTTTACTTTGTTTTAATTTTTATTCTTGTACCTTTGTGTTTTGTATGTTTTTTATTCAACTTTTCCGGAGAGGGCTGGAATTCCCTGACCGGCCACTACTCCATCACGTGACTCCTCGCATGCAGGATAATTGTAGCATTTTCCATTTTGTGAAATGTGAATTATTCTAACCATACAATTTAAAACCAAGTAATTCAGGTGTGCAATTTTAGAGACTGCAACTACTGTACAAGTTTGAACCCTGGCTGAATAACATCATGAACATCCACTGGAGACAAGAAAACTACAAACCTAATTGCCTAAACAGGTTAAAGCAATTTCGAACATCTGTTCCCAAGATACGTAATGTCTGCTATACTTGATCTTTATCCAAAATATTTCTTGCATTTAGCATCAAGGAAACTACTATAATTAAAGCTTTGCTCCTTGTCTGGTACAGTGTGTTACTCAGGCTTACTAGAAATAGCAAAATAAATTCAAACTTCAGTGCATCCAGTTTAGTAATAAAAGCAGCCAGAGCTGAATACAACTGATTACAGATCTTCATCTACACACACTCAAGACAAAGAACTAAAGCCTTGCTAATTATGTCATTAATAGACAATAAAGTGTCTATAATTCAAGTGGAGTTTTGTTGGAATCAGCATCCAATCTCCATGTTTCAACTTCAGAAAAATTGAAGAGAGGCAGTCAGAGGGGGAACCAAATGGACAATTGGGGCCATTTGTACACAATTCCAAATGCATCAACATCAGTAACCTTTGCCAAGCCAAAATTCCCAGCATCAAAGTTCAGATTACACTCAGCCAGCTTCAGTGAGGGATCTGCATCATTCACGTACCCAACATCAGACTGAAAATTTTAAATTCTGTCATGACAGATTATTGTTAGAAGGGCAAATACAAGTCTGGAATTTCACAACTATCACCACAAATCTGTAGGGATCTCTGGCTCACGACTGCTGGAAAAGGAGCAGGAGCATTCAGAAAGGCATCACAACCTGGTCCTTTCAGCAGGAGCACAAGGAAAATAGAAGAGGATAGATAACACTATTTTCTGCCCAAATAAGGCAGAATCAACAGATCCTATAAAGCACACACTCTGGCCCGCGGGCCAAATTTGGCTCGCGATATAATTATATTTGGCCCGCAAGATCATATCAAACATGTATTAGAGGTGGCCCGCTGGCCGCTGCGCCAGTATAATGCATGCACAGTAACCGCTGTGTCCCAGGGTGAGAGAGAGAGAAAAAAATCCTGATCCTTGAAAAGTAGTGGTGGGTGGTTTTATAAACACGCTGTCGTGTCCCCCCGCCCACCCCCCCACCGCAGCGCGGCCTGGCCGGTGTCAGGGGAAGCCAAGGCCGCTTCCCAGCGCCCGGAACCCCAGTGGCACAGCGTTTCTTGGAGCTGCAGATGGAGTCGGGACGCCGGAGAGAAGATTGGGGCTCCCCGCCGGGCGATGGAGGCGCCGGCCGCCCTGCGCCTTCCCACCGGAGGGTGCCCGGAGTACACGTGGAGAGCGAGGCTGGTCGGGAAGGTAGGGTGGAACCCCCCGCCAATATCGGGAGTGGCGTGGGATGGATCGGGATTAGCCGCGTTCACCTGCTCCTCCACCACTGACCGGTCCTGAGCGCGGAGATTGCCCTGGAAAGGTCCTGGGACACCGGCACGGAAAGAAGAGCAGGATCAGTAGAACATTACAGATCAGAAACAGGCCCTTCGGCCCTTTGACTCTACCTCGTGAAAACCCAACACTGGAGAAACTCAGCGGGTTAAACCGTGTCCTTTATCCAGCAGAGAGGTACCTGACAATGTTTGGCCCTTGATCCCCCTCATCAATGTATGAGCGAAAGTCTGTGGTTCTCGTAAAAACACCAGAAGGGAGAAACTCAGCAGGTCAAGGGGGGTCTGGCAGAAACTCAGGGGGGGGCCTGACCTCGCCAGGACCGTTGCCCACTCCCCCTCCCTGCCGCAGGCCGACCTGCGACTCACGGTGACAGGGCCGCTGATCCGCCGAGATGCCTCCCTGCAGCGAGAGCCGATGCCCCCGCACTGTTGTTGTCCAACCCGATCGCCCGCAAACCCCGCCCTCCCGCACACAGGCCTGAGTAAGGATTATGAACTTTAATCTCAGGATAAAACGATCTTCCAATAGTTTCACGTCACAGTGATAAATATATTCCTGGTTAAAAATGGTCTTGCACCTGGATACAAGCTCATTAGGCATAAAACTTGAAAAGTGTGTAAATCAAAGGATATCTGTACCAATGGAAAAAGGGCATGGCAAATAACCCTGCTAGAGTTCATGCCCACAATCAGTCACCCATTTGATTGTTTCAGGAATCATGTTATTCTCCCACATTCTCAATAGCCCTCAGATTTTACTATTCGACAGCACACTAGCAACATTTGACAAATCCTCTATAGAGAAATAGTATTTATTGAATATTTTATTTCTCATTTGTTAATGCTTCTGGAAAGAGTTTATCCAAAACTATTATTAAACATTTATTTTAATAAGAAAAAGTTTAACATTACATATGTTGAAAGAAGAGAAAACATGCAGATGATGTTGAAAATTTTCAATAAATATTTAGTTCGGCCCTTGACTTAGTCCAAGTTTTTAATTTTGGCCCTCCGTGAATTTGAGTTTGACACCCCTGCTATAAAGGGTTCTCCAGCCAACCCTGAACTTACAGAACAGTAACTGGTCATCTTTGAGAAGATGATGCACCTTCTTGTTCCTGAAGCAAAAAAATTCAGCAACTCTGGCAGTCCCAATGATTGGAGTATTAGCTAGTTAACATATCAATATCTTCATCATTAACTAGCGAAAAATGAAAATGTCAGAATTATCTGGGCAACACTGGCCTCTCTCTTAAATAGATGTTGTACACTGTATTACCTTTGTCCTATCTTCTGTCCTTCCATTTTTGGCAACTTAAATTTAACTTGACTTCGCTTTTCAAGGTCTTTAACCTGAAGTTCTTTTTTATTTTCCTCAGACGCTACATGATCTGCTGTACCATTCCAGAATTTTCTGTTTAATTTTAGATTTCTAGTTCTAGCATCTGCAAGTTAATTTTGAATGTGTGTAGTAATAGGATGGAAACCAAGGGGGGGGTGCGGGGGGTCACAATTTGTTTGGTACCATCGAGTTAGCAGATGAATAAGGATACTTGAGATAAAGAGGTGTTGATCAAAAAAAAACTGTTAAGATACAGAATGGGGCAGCAATGGAAATCCAAAGAACATGCTGAAAATATCCAGCATCTGTGGAAAAAAAAAGTTATTGTCATAGGTGCATAAACTTCCATGGTCAGATCCAAGACAAACTGGTTAAAGCCAGTCATTTGAATTTGTTGAACTCAATATAAAGTCCCAAGGTCTGCAACATTGGAGCTGACTTTCACTTCCATGTTTTCAAGTCCTGTTGAAGTTTAGCTGTCTAAAGAGAATTAAGTACATCTTCCTCAATTACATTTGACAGGCAAATATCAAGAGAGTTGAAAATAAGGCTGACTGTCCAGAGACACACTTTCTCCATACTTTAAAATTCTAATCTGATTAAAATTCTTAGAGGAAAGTCTGCTGAAACTTTTGATGAGCTAATAGAAATGGCTAATGAAAGGAATACAGCAGTTTCTAAGAGCGTTCTTCATCAATACTTTTGCAAAGAGATGGTTCCCAATATGAAGAGGGTTACTTTTAAAAAAAAAAGGAAGGTTGGAAGATAATATTTGCTTTGTGGATGTATAGTGTAAAGCCCATTCTTCTGAACAAATCAGTGAAGAGTTGGAAAAGAGCCTCTGAATGTTCTTGGGAGTCACCATCTTGGAGGATCTTTCCTGGACCCAACACACCAATGGCATCATGAAGAAAGCACATCGGCGCCTCTACTTCCTCAGGAATTTGCGGAAGTTTGTTAATGACACCAGAAACCCTGGCACATTTCTGCAGAGGTCTCATATAACCCTGAGCGTAAAGCCCCCCGAAAGGTAATGGACACATCCTAGGACATCACAGGCAAAACCTTCCCTGCTATTGAGTACATCTACAGGGAATGTTGCCATTGGAGAGTAGCAGCATTCAAAGACCCATATCACCCAGCACATGCTCTATTCTCGCTGCTGCCATCAGGAAAGAGGTATAGGTGCCACAAGACACACCACCAAGTTCAAGAACAGCTGCTACCCCTTCATTAGACTCCTCAATGACAAACTTAGACTCATTTACTTGTGCACTTTATTGATTTTTTTTGTTCTCTCTGTAGCATAGTTTACATTTGTTATCTGTTTACAGTTTTTGTTTACATGTTTACGCAGTATAGTTTTTTTTTTGCACTACCAATTAATGGTAATTCTGCCGTGTCCACAGGGAAAAAGGGAATCTCAGGGTTGTATGTGATGTCATGTATATACTCTGACAATAAATCTGAAATCTGAATGTGTGCAAATGTAAGCACTTTCTATGTACAGTTCTGATCTTGAAGCAATAAAATTCAGTTTTTCCTCATTAATTCTGTATATTAGTTGAAGGTGAGCATTGTAGCACGATGGAAATGAGAGACAACAATATACCCTTGTTTGACATAATGGTCTGCATTGAGATTGGCTCAAAGGGTGGACCTGTTTGCACAATAAACAAAATGGAGACAATGTTCTGAATGCAGCCATAACTAAAGAATGCTGGAGGTCCTTTCCAATTCAAACGCTTTAATGAAACAAAAAAGACCACAATAGTGGCTGATGTGGCCCTTTGCATTGATCACTGTGACTCCAGACACACAGAATCTACACTCTGAGTCAGAGAACAGATTTAAAAAAGAATACTCCACTGAGATGCCTTTTTTTTTTAAGGTTAGTCATTCCCATTTTTGGAGATGACAATCACCTGCTCATCAGGTCTCACACAATGTCGATGTTAAAATTTTGAAGTTTCAAGTCTATGACTGCATTAGGGACTTCGTAGACTGTCTCAACAACCCAAACAGGACAGCCTATGAAGGTCCTAATGTCACAGGTCTCGAACTGTGTAGAGTGGAAGCTGACAGTATGGGATTTATTTTAACATGGTAGAGCTGTTTCATGCCAGCAAACATGCAGAGTTGTAGGTCTCGATCCAATGGCAAGGGGGAATCCACTTAACCCCTCACATCCTCAGTTCTCCTATACTGGAGTCTCTTTCTTCAGAATCTCCTATTTTGCACAAATCCCCAATCATCATACCGCTCAGATATCCTCCAACTCCACATTTCCTTATGGTATCGAAAGTCTCACCTGGTGTACAGAAATGGCCCAACAGCAAATTAAATGGAATTTCATGTAATATTACTGTTATTTTATTACATCACAATAAATATCTGATCTGAGTGCCAGTTTCCTGAGCAATCCCATTCCTCATTAGTTTTCTCTGCCCACCCTCCTCTCTCTCTTCCCCCCGCCAGCCCCCCCCACCCCCCAGTCGATTTTCCTCCAATTCTACCGTTCACTTACACATGCAATTTACAGTGGTCAATTAATTTACCAACCCACGCTCCTTGGTAAAGTGTGAAAATCCAGAACATCTGGAGGAAACTTGTGGGGAAGAACATGTAAACTTCACACAGTCAGTACTGGACCTCAGGATTCCACCTGGGTTGCTGGAGCTGTGAGGCAACAGCTTCACTGTTCCCTCCCTTAGATTTCCTTCCACTTGCCCTTCCACATCCAACATATATTAATGGCTTAAATATTTGTGTGCAGAGCAGCATTTGCTGATAATAAAATTTGGAAGTGTCAGAAAGACCAAGTGACAAAGGACTTCCAAATGACATGGATACCCTTGGAAGAATGGTGAGAATGTGGCAGATGAAATTTAATGCAAAGAAATATGGCAGATATAGACTGAAAGAATTAGACCATTGGTGGGATCAAAAACATCATTTAAAAGAGTGTGCAGTATCCTGTGCAGTCTGAAATAGTAGGGTATAGTAAAAGAATAGCCAATGAAGCAAATTGTTTCCTTAAGATCTTGAAAAGGAGACACAGAATGCAATAGTGTTCAACAAGAAAGTCTGCAGATGTATTGATTGTAGTTAATACAAAAGTACTGGAGAAACTCAGCAGGTCACACAGTGTTCTTGATGTAGTAGATACATAAACAACATTTTGGGCCTGAGTCCTTCTTCAGGGTATGAGCAAAAAGTAGGTGCCAGAATGGTTTTAGGGGTGGGGGAGGCAGAGGAGTCAGTGGATATAGGTAGGAGGGCAGAGAAAAAAGCTGATGTGATAGGGAGAAGGGATAGCTCTCTGAATGGAGGGAAAGGGGGTGGGGGAAGGAGGAAAGGAATGGAGGGGATAGGGAAAAAAGAGGAGGGGCCCCAACAGAAACTGGAGAAGTTGATGTTAATGCTTTCTGATTGGCATGTGCCCAAACAGAATATTAGGTGTTGTTCCTCCAATTTGCAGTTGGCATGGAATGCAATAGCAGGGAGGTTGCATTGAACCAATCTGAAGCACTGATTAGGCTGCACGCACACTATTACAATTCTGATCACTTCATTTTATGAAGTCTGCGAAGGCCTTGGGGAAAGAGCAGGAAAGATTTAGTAGAATGGTTTCAAAAATTAGGGGATACAATCTGCAAGATTAGTCCAGAGGAGCTCGGAACAAAAAAATGGGGAAACTCAATTAAAAGTGCTCAAGTTCATGATTGGATTTGATCAGGCAAATGAAGAAAAATTGTACTTTTTGGTTCAGGAATCCTTCTAACTCACTACATTTATGTTTTGTCCCTTGTCTGTCCTTCCTCGCCAACTCAGAACACATAGCATCATGCTTTGACCTTTTTACCTATCCTCTGCACTCACATTCTAGTTAAAACCCTTCCCAACAGCTCTTGCAAAGCTGCCCGCCAGGATATTGGTCCCTTTCCAGTTCAGGGGCAGCATGTCCTTTTTGTACAGGTCAGACCTTCCCCAGAAGAGATTCCAATGATCCAGAAATCTGAACCAGATTTGGCACAGGCAGCAATCGTGAGATTACTACCCTTGAGGTCCTGATTTTTTAAACTTTCCTTATATTCCCTCTTCAGGACCTCAACCTTACTCCTATCTATGGCATTGGTTCCCAAGTGGACCACAACATTTGGCTGTTCCCCCTTCCCCTCCAGAACACTATGAACTTAATCAGCACCATCCCTGACCCTGGCATTTGGGAGACATCATTCCATCCAGAAGCCTCAATCTTGTTCACCAAACTTCCTATCTGCTCTCCTAGCCAATGTTCCCAATTACCTTTCCTAACAGTTACCCAGTCTCCTGACTTTTAGGGGTGACCGTCTTCCTGAAGCTCCTCTCTATCATTGCCTCTGCTTCCCAAATGATCACGAGTTCATCCAGGTCAACCTGGTCTCCCAGGAGCTGCAGCTGGATGCACCTCTTGCAGGTGTAGTCATAAGGGACAATGGTGCTGTCCCAGATTTACCACATCCTGCAATCGGAACATTCAACTGCTCTAGCTGCTGTCTCCATTAACTCTTCCTCATTTAAGTTCCACTCACACACTGGCTGCTCTGCTCAAGCTACCCCTCTTTTTACTTGTCACTATCCCTCATCTTAATTACTCCTCCCACCAATCACCTTTCTGTTTAACCCTTAACTTCCTTTTTAAAGGCTCCTGATGATTCCAGCTCTTAAGTACTCAAGTACTCTTTTCCTCTAAGTCTTCCAGTTATTTCTTTTTCAAATAATTTTTATTGATTTTAATAAAGAACTTGGACAAAAAGGGTACAATTCAATAAGATAGTATGGACAGCTACATAAATTAAAAAAGTTATTCCATATATCACTAATCTACATAAAGTGTCTTTCTGACACTTCATAATCTTCATAATTCATATTCAAAATAGTTTTTTTTCTGAAAAATTCTATTAAGAGGAGAAATAATAGAGGAGAAAAACTCAAACCCCTTACCGAACCGCATTGTCAGATGCTACAAGTATTGAAAGAAAAATGAAGGCAAAAAGTTAAGGAAAGTTGTAAAGATATACATTAAACAATTTAATTACATTGGAGTAAAATTATAAAGATAATGAGTCATAAATGACCCCCTGATAAGCTCTGGAATCTATTGAATAATAAATCCTTTCCATATTCAAGTAAGACACGATGTCACGCAACCACTGACCATGAGTAGGCAGAGGAGCATCCTTCCAAGTAAAATTATACACCCCGCCAAAAAAAAACAAAAATGTTGTGACCCTGAACGAGAGATGGAAGAAGAATCATCCCCTCCTGTTGTGCCGAAGAGGGCCAAAAGATTTGGTGTGAAATTTTGATGAAGTATGGAAAACTCTCCAGTATTTTGCTAGACTAAGACAGTCCAGAGCATATGAATTAATGACACTTCTCTGCTCTTACACCGGTGACATCAGGGAGTCACATTGGAATAATGATTTCAAATGAGCTCTATGTAGCACTTTGAATTGTAATAGACAATGTCAAGCAGTTATTTGAATGCATTTTTGAAATTGAATGCGTGGCTTGGCTGGCCTAGGAATGTAGAAGTGGATTCTTCACCGAAGCTTTGAGAATCCCAGCATTTTCAGCTCTACCTCTGAACTCCACATGGGTTACACAAATAGGGCAGAGCAATGGATGTGCCAGCATCTAATACCCAAGCTTATCCCAGGCTTCGGGCAGCGCTGTGCAAGTCTGAAACTGACAAACTATGGAAATGACTGAACACTGGCAATTCTACCATCGATTGCCCAATTCTACAATCAGGCTTTGGAGGGCCTGCATTCAAATAGCTCCCTCTAAATTTACAAAAAAGTCCATTGTTCAGGAGTTGCAGTTTAGGAATCATGTTCCTAAAAAAAACTATTGCAGCTACAAGACAATCTTGTGTGCAATGCAACAAGAAGACTCCCTCTGTGCAACAGTGGTAAAAAAACTAATCAGGATGGTACACAATCTAGCATTCTTCAAACTAGCTTTTACTTATTCATTCACTTGAGACATTAGTCTGCCTAAATATCTCCTGGGTGTGTGCTTGCATCAAAAAGGAGAGTCACACATCTGGTTGCCATCTGTGGCAAAAGTTTCTCTCAAAAGAACCTTTATTAACAGAATCTATAGCTTGCCACACTCCTGTGCACACACAACGTGTTCATTTACTTATCGACCATTCACAGAAATTCCACCCTTTCTCACAACCACAGTGTTCAAATTCAAAATTAAATATGCAACAAAGAATTTCTACTTCAGTTATGTTTTTGAAAACCTAAGTGACATGATATTCAGTATACAAATTCAATACTGAAGTAAATGATTTTGAAATTTTAGGGGGTAAAAGTAGCAAAAGGTCCTCTGAAGCTAAGAGAAAAGCAATTTTGCACTGTAGTTCTAAATAAGCAATCTGAGAAACGATCTTATTCATCTGCTCTGGACAGAGAAACAAGACTCGCACTAAATTTAATTCTGTGACAAATGCTACATTGAAGATGTGAATTTTGAAAAGGTTCTCAATATTCAGGTGAATACCAAAAACTACTCGACTACTCAAAAAGCAGGGATCGTTAAACCAAAACCTTGGTTGATATAACGCTTTGCACATTCTGCTAAAGGAACACAACAAGTTAATCTTCATCAGAGGGAAAAAAAGGATGGTTGATGGATGTTTCAAGCTGAAATTCTATCAAAACTCTGGCAGATTGTGTTCAGCTTCAGATTGCGGCATTCCCTGTATGTCACATTGGCTGATATTCCTGCTTACTCAGTACTACCAGACCGATAAACTAATGTCATTCCTTTGAATGCTGTTGTGGTCAGTGCACTGTGCAGCAAAAGAAAGAAGCTGTGAATGAGTTGAACCAACCAACTGAATTTACTGGAACTCAGAGCTTATTACACCATTCCCATGATTCTTTTCGGCCCCCTCTCACCGGGACCATTGTGATCAATCGGAGCCTCGGAACCGCGCCATTAGGGCAGTCTTCAAATGCTGATTGAAGCTTTCCACCTGGCCGTTAGACTGGGGGTGGAAGGTTGTGGTGTGATGTATGTGGGTCCCTAAGGAGCTGTGCCAGCGCTGCCCATAAGCCCCTCCCCCCCTGTCTGACGTGATATTGGAAGGGAAGCAGTGGGCATATTAACGTGCAGATGCACTTGAAAGGTGGCAGTGGCCAGAGCGTCTTTGGCCTGGATGAAAGCTGCTGAAGCCTCTGCGTTAACCTAAGTTCTTTGATTCAAGGGACAAATTATGACCAGCACTAACCTTACCGCAGTGTAGCGAAATAGAGACTTTGGTTTAAAAGGGGAGTGTACAAAAAAAAAGATAAATGAAAAAAATAAACCATTTCAAAAATTTATTTCTTACTTCAGGCAGGTACCTAAACAAAGACTTGATAAATCAAGACAAAGGTGGGAACCAGATTCGGGTATAGAAATTGATCCATTTTGTTGGTCTGACATTTTGGGACAGTATGATTAACATGATTAATGAAAGGTATCAGCTGGTGCTATACAACTTCTTGCATCAACTATATATCTCCACAAAAGTTACACAAATTTAAATTGGAAATATCAGACCAATGTTTTCAATGTGGTCAAGAAATAGGTACTTTCTTGCATTCAACCTGGTCTGGTCTTAAAGTGAAGCCTTTCTGGGAAGATTTGGGTAATATCCTGGGGAAAAAAAAAATTACTGGAATTCGATACCCTCATGTACCAGAATTAATTTTATTGGAGAATTTAGAAGATGCAAGTCCTAAAGTGAGGCTGTCGAAATATCAATTAAAATTTGTTAAACTCGCTTTAGCAGAGGCCAGGAAATGCATAGCAGTTACTTGGAAATCCGATTCCCAACTAGGTTTAGCCCGCTGAAAGATAGAAATGCATAATTGTGTTCCCCTGGAGAAGATCACCTCTAACCTCAGAAACAGGTATGATGTATTTTTAAGAATATGGAATTCATACCAGGGTAAATCTTTAATTATTCCCCCCTCCTGACCTCCCATTCCCACCCCCCCCAACCCGGTGCCTACAGTGCCAAGGACCCTGGATAAGTCAGGTTATTTGTCCCTTGATGGGAGTGTGGTTTATCCTAGGTGAAGCCAATCTTTTCTTTTTCTCTTTTCTTACTTTTTCTTTTCTTTCTTGGGGTGGGAGGGTTCCTCTTATTTCGTTCTTCTTTCTCTTTTTCATCTTTTATTATCTTTTTCTCCCTTTGGTTCAATATGGACATTGAATTATAGTGTTATTGTAAGTTTTCTTTTAAATCACGTTGATTCTTTTTTCCTCTTTCTTTAATATTGACATGCAAATCAATATTTGTGTTATTTTGTTAATATTATTGAAACTGAGGTTTTTCTTCTTGATTTTTTTGGTTTTAACTGTGATTGAAAATTCTCAAAATAAAATATTCAAAAAAAAAGAGGTACAGGAGAATCAAACTCAGAAGTACCAAACTGGGGGAAACAGTGAGATTGATGAACAGTACCCTGTAACCATGTAAATCATTCCAAATATTTATACATGTTATGTATTGTGTATTGAATGTGCAACCTGGTCTGGAGAGACGCTGTTTTTGTTGGGTTGGCAAAAACAAAAGGCAACGAAAAAGAAATTGGAGAGCTTTTAAATAAGAAATCTTTGAAGGAGGGGGAAAAAAAAGTAGGATTTGGGGATACATTCCAGAATGGAGAGAGGAATAATATGCTAGAAAGATGTAGTATGAGCCATTCAACTGGTAAAACCAACAGTGACAGGTGGGAGTAGCAGAAAACAGATCCATTTATTTACCCAAGAAATATCCAGGAATACTATTTGCCTCAAGATTATGCGTGCCACTGGTGAAGAAAGATAATTATGCAAGAAAATTAGAAACTTGATGCCGGAAATAAGGCACCAGCCGATACCTTACATCACTGCCACACCACTGAATGGAATGTTGATGACTACATGCAGTAGATACTAAATACACCACAGAAAGCAAAGCTTTTGTATCCTTTAAATGGTCTGATGAGAACTAACAATTGCTCAACTTCTACTGTACCAAAATTATAACACACAAAGTCTTATTCTTCATTTTTTAAATATAAAATGCATTCTCTTAATGTAATCTTTCTTCTCTCTCAACACCTGGTGTGCATTAAATATCTCTGTTCCAATTTACACTTCCTCGTCAGTCTTGGCATTGTTAAGGTCACAATCCTTCAGTTAGATTAGTTACAGAGATTCAGCTCACTTAAATCCCAGGTGTAGAATTTTGCATGAGGCACCTACATTCAGCAACTTGCCACAAAACAAAATTTAAAAAACCCAAGCATGATGGGGCAAGTAAACCAAGATCAGATGTTAGCTTCCCACCTGCTACAATTATGGCACTGGGTCAGATTGTGCCAAATCACCGCTATTGTCATGCAAATGAGGAGAAGTGGCTACTCCACCCCTGGATTTGCTTCACACAAAAATCTCTTCCCCACCTGAAAAGCAGTAAAAACTGCAGTTCAGATGGAAGTTGATCCATTAATACAAAATCATTTTTTTTCTTCACAGATCCCACTTGATCTGCTCAGATATTCCAACATTTGGAGTTAAAGGAGTATAAAAAGTCTACCATTTTAAGTAGTGTTGGGAGGAGGGGAAATCGAAAACAGCCTACCAGAGACAAACCATGGTGATCAGGTCTCTGGCAGAATCTGGTCCTGTGTCTAAGAAAGGAAGAGGAGAGACGAGTTGTAGTGAGAGAGGATTCCATACTCAGGAGGATAAATAAGAGGATTCTGTGGAAGAGATCCAGTATCTCAGATGGTATGTTGCCTCCCTGGTGCCAGGGTCAGAGATATCTCAGATTGAATTTATAGCATTCTTAGCAGGGAGGGTGAGCAGTTAGATGTTGTGGTCCATACAAGGACCAATGATGTGGGTAGGAAAGGAGAAGAGATCCTGCAAGGAGAATTCAGGGAGTTAAGTGCTCGGTTGAAGGGCAGGACCTGCAGGATTGTGAACTCAAGATTGCTACCTGTGCCACATGCTAGTGAGGTTAGAAATAGGAGGATAAGGCATCTTAACACATGGCTAAAGTCATGGCGCAGAAGGGAGAGCTTCAGGTTTATGGTTCATTGGGCTCTCTTCCAGGGAAGGCAAGACCTGTTCCAACTGGACAGTTTGCATCTGAACTGGAGGGAGACTAATATCCTTGTGGGAAGGTTTGCTAGTGCTGCTCCGGTGGGTTTTAAACTACATTTGTAGGGGAATGGGAACCAGAGTGTCAGAGCAGATAGAGTTTTCTAAATCAATATAGGGGTACCAATTAGAGAGAATGCAATATTGGATCTCCTTTTAGGGAATGAGCCAGGACAGGTGACAGAAGTATGGAGGGGAACATTTTGGGTCCAGTGATCATTAATGCCACTAGTTTCAAGTTAATTATGGAAAAGGATTGGTCTAGACCTTGGGTTGAGATTATAAATCAGAGAAAAACAAATTTTGAGGAAATGAGAAAGGTTCTAGAATGCATGGATTGGGATAAGTTGTTTTCAGGTGAGGTAAGTAGAGGATCTTCAAAGGCAAAATTTTGAGTACAGAGTTTGTATGTCAAGATTAAAAGGCAAGGTTTGCAGGCATTGGGAACCTTGGTTTTCGAGAAATATTGGAGATCTGGCTTGGAATAAGAGAGGTGCATAGAAGGTATAGATTGAGCCAATTACAGATACAAAGCCAATGAAATGCAATTAGCATCTAACTAGAAGTACAAAAAAAAAGTGCTATTTACAAATAACTTCGAATAAAAGCATCGCTCCAGCAAACAAGCAGTCAGTACAATGTGAGTGCAGTAGTACTCAGCACAGTGATTTAAGATTTAGCAGGATCACAACCTCAGGAAACCTCTTTCTGAGTCTTATGGTTCAGGAGCAGAGGCTCCTGTAGCGTCTATCTGATAGAAGGAGAGTAAAAAGGAGGTGCATCGTTGATGATGTTTTTCGCCCTGCCCAGGCAGCATTTCTGATGGATGTTCTCAATGGTGGACAATTGAGAGCTGATAATCCGCTGGGCAGTTTTCACTACCCGCTGAAGTGCTTTTCGGTCTGATATGAGACAATTGTTTTTTCACCCTGAGATGCCATAGGCGAGTATGCTTTCAATGGAACAGCGGTTAAAACAAAAACCATCGGTGTCTTGGGACAGGGGTGAGCTTTCTTTATGCTGTGCAGGAAAGAAAAGTGCTGTTGTGCATTTTTGATCAGGATGGAGGAGTTCAGGTACCAGATGAGATCGTCAGAAATGTTGATACCAAGGAATTTGAGGCTTGATACACTTTCCACTACAGCTCCATTGATGTAGCTAAGAGCATGACTATGGGCCCAACATGCATGAAGTCCACAAAGATCTCCTTAGACTTCTGGGTGTTGAGCACACCAGTTTGTTGTCAGCACACCACATGGCCAGGTGGTGGATCTTGTCTCTGTAGGCCGACTCATCATCCTCTCTGATCAGGCCAACCACCATGATGTCATCTGTGAACTTGATTATAGGAAGGCAACATGGAGCAAATGAGGTCAGTGAGTAAAAACAAAATGCAAGAAAAAAACTCAAAGAAATCAGGAAGGCTAAAAGACGCGAGATTACTTTGGCAGACAATGAAGGAAAGTCCTAAGAGTTTAGACAGATATATTAAGAGCAAAAGGATAGTAAGGGTCAAAATTGGTCCCCGTGAAGATTAGAGTAGTTGGCTTTGTATGCAGCCAATCGAGATGGGGGAGATCTTAAAATGTTTCTTTCCCTTCCCCCCCCCATAATCAGTATTCACTCAGGAAACAGGCACAGTCATGGGAAGTAAGGGAAAACAAGCAGGGAGGTCACAGATTACAAGGGCTCTGGCAGAAATATTTAAAATGTCCTTAGCCACAGATTATGGTGCCAGAAGATTGGAGGGTAGCTCACAATGTTCCATTGTTAAAAGGGAAATTCTAGGCTAGTGAGCCAGATGTCAGTAGTAGGTAAATTATTGAAGGTGCCCTAAGAGATCAGGTACACAATCATTTGTATAGCCAGAAACTGATTAAGGATCGTCAACATGGCTTTGTGCAAGTTTTCAGACAACACTACGATTGGAGGGATTGTGGACAACAAAGAAGGTTTTGAAAGCTTGCAGAGGGATCTGGACCAGAAGGAAAAATGGGCAGGAAAATAGCAGATGGAATTTAATGCAGACAAGTGTGAGGTATTGCATTTTGGAAGGACAAACCAAGAAAAAACATACACAGTGAATGGTAGAGCACTGAGGAGTGCAGTAGAACAGAGGGATCTGGGAATACAGATACACAATTCCCTGAAAGTGGCGTCACAGGTAGATAGGATTGTAAAGGGCACTCTTGGCATATTGGCCTTCATAAATCAAAGTATGAGTATAGAAGTTGGAGTATTATGGTAAAGTCGTACAAGACATTGGTGAGACCAAATTTGGAGTATTGTATGCAATTTTAGTCACCTAACTACAGGAAATAAGATTGAAAGAGTGCAGAGAAGATTTACTAGGATGTTGCCCAGACTACAGGAATTGAGTTACAGGGAAAGGTTAAACAGATTAGGGCTTTATTCCCTGGAGAGTAGAAGAAGGAGGGGATATTTGATAGAGGTATTTACAATTATGAGGGGGATAGACAGAGTAATTGTAGATAGGTTTTTCTCCCCACTGACGGTAGATGAGAAACAAATCAGAGGATATGGGTTAAGAGTGAAAGGGGAAAAGGTTTAGGGGGAACATCTTCATATAGAGAGTGATGGGAGTGTGGTGAATGCAGGCTCAATTTTAACATTTAAGATGAATTTGGACAGGTTCATGGAGGGCTATGGACTGTGTGCGTGTCAATGGGATAAGGCAACAACAAAAAAATAAATAAAAATTGTTTGGCACATACTAGAAGACCAAAGGAGCCTATTTCTGTACTGTCATGTTCTATGGTTCTGCAGATGCTAGGATCAAGTGAAATACACAAACGTGCTGGAGAAAGTCAGCAGGTCACACAACATTCAAAGGAAGTAAAGGATAACCAACAGTTTGGGCCTGGTTCCTTCGTCAAGTTACATTTAATTATCCAGCAACTACTATGTACAGCTTCTCCAAGTGCCAGCATTTTCATTTTCCCCCCTTGCTCTACTCCTCCAAATATTTATATTCCTCTCAGACAAATCTCCTGTGATGACTAAGCATTCATCACTCTCCCTCTGATCATTTCAACAGTATTGCTACTTGTAAGTCTTGGTCCCCATCCCATGATAGGCATTCCCTTTCAGCTGCGGATTTCTCCCATTTTGTTCTTTAAAATGTGCCAGTTTCACACTCATTTCTCGCTCCACAAACCCCACCTAACTTGTTGAATATCTGAATCATTTTGTTTCCGTCTCAGACACACAACTTTCTATATTGTCGAAACTCAGATTGGATGTTGCCATTTTCTACAATTTTGATTGCAATCTAGCAGTGCAAAGTCCATCAAAAGGAAATCGTTAGCTCGAGATTTAGAAATGAAAATTTACAAGCTCCTTTCTTGGGGCAATTATTCACCAAAAGCTGGAGCATTATTTTCTGAACCTTTCTGTTAATTCAAACACAGACATTCAGAGTGAATTACTTTGTTCAAACTTAATCAAATACAGTGATAAGCAAACTTCAAATGTGAAAGGATTATCACTTATAAATGCTAGCAGCACTAGTTCCTACACACCACCAGTGTCAAAGCAAGCTTGCCAGATATTTCTAGGCCAGTAGCCAGTGAAATAATTTTTAAACTAAAAAAACACCATCCAACTTTAACAAATCTGATATGTTTACTCGATGGTGACTCTCCAAGAGCCCAATATGAAAAATCAGAGCAAAGCAAATATGATCCAGTTCTGAGAAATTTTATATATGCTCGAGAAAATTAAAGCAGAAAATGAGAGTCTTATCAAATATAGCACTTCCTCCACACGGTTTAATAAAGGCGAGTATATGCCTACACACTGAAGCTGTAGTGACTTCCAGTCCAGCATCCATAAATCAGCCAGCTTGAAATACATTCAACAGTTGCATCAGAACACACATTTACAGTCTGTTGAAAAATTTGGAAACCAACCAAGGCTCACATTTTTATGTGTTTACTTTGTTTTGTCTCCAAAAATAAACTTTATTCACAATAAAACTATGTACAAAGGAAAACCGCGCAGTCTTTTTTTTTGAGTCCTCAGTGTCATATTAATACAGTATATACATTCCAGTACTGTACACTGTTATATTAATCCTCAAATTACCATGTAGCACCACTGCCATTACTGTGACCCCTTGTTGTTACTCTCCCTTCATTGTTTGAGGGACTTCCCCTCTGTACCTTGCCTCTCAATGCCTGGTAGCAGAAGGACTCTAGACCAGCCATTCTCAACCTATAGCTCCACAAGGACTCTGCTTTAAGTTTATGGGCCTGCGAAGCAGTCAAATTTAGTTGTTTCTTCTGTAATTCCCCCTTGCTGAATACATTGAAAAATGTGCGATTTCAGTCCATGCCCTCTCCCCTAAAACATGCTAAAGCTCTTTGGGGGGGGGGGGGGGGGGGAGGGCTGTGGTTTGGAATTCTTGTTTGGAATTACTGCTCTAGATGGTGGTCCTTCCACAAAATGACATAACATTAGCTGTGTCAGGCCTCAATGGACCATCAACATGTACTCCTGCAGACTGAAATGCACCAGCAAGCAGGAATCCCTCACTGGCATTTGTGCTGAATGACCACCTGTTGTTTCGGCCAGACCAAAGGGCACCTTTCACAGAGTTGCTATCTTCCAGCATCTCTGGATGTCTGTCTCCACATGCATCCCCAGCACTAGACTCCAAAGAGAATGGAGCACAAAAGTCGGATTCTAGTAAAAACACAAAAATGTTGGAGGAACTTGGCAGGTCTTGCAGTGTCCATAGGAGATAAAGATATATAACTGACAATTTGGGCCTGAAACGTTCAAGGTACCTTGTACTTCCTTACCTTCAAGAGGGCTCAGGCTTGAAACATCAGTTATTCATCTTTCTCTCCTATGGAGTTTGCGAGACCGGCAGAGTTCCTCCAACATTTTTGTGTTTTAATACATCAGAGAGCTGTCTGCTATGTGGCTACTGAGAATGAACTATAACAAGAACCCTTGCATCCTTCTTCATACTCTTAGCAAACCACAAAGAGGTGGTGACAGTCTCCACTTCACTGCAGTCATCTTGGTGGGGCTAAGTGTGTTCTGAGTGATATCCTAGTCACCACCAGGCAGGCCATGTCCTGCTGCTTATTAGTGAGCTCTGCTGATGAAATATTCTGCCAGATGATCTGGACATTGTGCTTAGGGAACCTCCCTCAGTGTCCATTGAGTCCTTGATTCTTAATGTGCGTTGCCTGCTCAATGTTGACCACTGCCTGACAGACTATTGGTCCAAGGTGTTTGCTTGGAAAAATTTTAACCATGAAGGATAGATCATGTGGCAACGTCCAACTGACTGGGACATTGCGTCGCAATGGCAGCAGGCTTATCCTTCAGGACATTGGTGACAAACGGAATGACAGTATACAGTAGCCCTTGCTGCATGGAACCAAAGTATAAGAGCACTGTCAGATTCAGTCACAAACATAGCCATTAGGGTGATGGTCATGTTGGGCAAAACCCTGCCCACATGGTCTGCTGATTTGTACATGGCCACCTTTCAGACCCTTTTCATTTTGGACCTCTATGTGAGTCAAGACTGCTCTAGTGACTGCCAGGGCAGAGGTATGGTGGTTGGACCACACCTGTGCATGTTCAGTACCTCAAACATGATGACCAGATTCTTCCTTGTTATTGAGAGGCAGCGCTGCTCCTTTAGGCTCATTTTCTGGTGAACCTTTGCAATTCGCTCCAACCAATTCTTGCTGCATGTCCTGGCCCCTCTGAACCAGACCCAAACACCTTCTGGTATCCACATGACAGACTAGTCAGACCAATTACCAAAGAGCATTCCTCACTCAACTTCTGGGTTACGCTGGTGCCTGATGCCAACTGAAACTGGCAACAGATGCTGATCAGATTGCAATCAGATTATGCATCTGAACAGAAGTCTGCAATGTTGTCCACTTACAGGGAGGTTTTGACATGAATGCCTCCACTGCCTATCAATGTCACCCTTATGCCCTAGACCCCTTGAAAGATTCAGCAAAGGGCTCTATCATCACAAAAACAAGACATGAGAGAGCAGACAATGGGGAAGCTTTCCTTTTCCCAACCATTGATTTGAACTGCATTATGGATGCCCACGTAGAGCAATTGAATCCAATTTCTGATTTCCTCTCCAAAGCCCATTTTTGGAGAGTATTTCCATCATAGATGCATGTGATATCCTGTCAAAGCCTTCTCCTGGTCCAAGCTGAGCATACAGATGTCCAACCTCCTGTCCTGCATATAGGCGATAGCATCTCTGAGCAGTGCAAGGCTGTCAAATTTTCCTGTCCAGAACTTTAGAAATCCAATTGAACTTGAATTTAAAGCAATCCATCCTTTCACCCCTCATTCAGGAGGAGCAGATTGGCGTCCTTTCTTGAAAGCTTTGATATATTCTGACTATAAGATTGCAGAGGATTAAAGCAACCAAAGGCACAGTTCCTGATCTTTTAGCCTTACAAAAAAAATCAAGTCAAGCATTCCTAAGAACCCATGGCCTTCAGCAAGTTGATGATTTGCCTGTGCTCTCTCTCCACCCACCATTGCTTCTTTAGGTCTCCAGTTTGCTACTGGACTGCCGTCTTTATATGTATACAGAGGGAGGCCTTCTTAACTACATTACTGAACTTTGTGGGGGGGGGGGGTTGGGATTTATTCTTGACGGTTACTGCGTTCCCTTTATTGGTTTTACAACTATCAGAGTGGGAGATCCTTAGACAGATTCAATAGGAAGCAATAATTCAGCAATAGTAGAATAGCACCCAGTGATGACATGGCAGACAAACTGCTGTTAAACTCATCTAATTTCTTGAAGTGGCCTATGCATTTCAAAGCCGTGTCAATCAAAGCAATGAATCACAGTTGCACAATCCTATCATTCAAATCTTTGTATTTATGCACTGTACATCAAAGTTCATTGAGAAAATTCAGGTACAGGAACTAGCAGCTTTAGATGAGATCAAATATGGGATCAACCAAAGTGAAGTAACAGGTTTCAAGTGAGAATTACACACATACAATGAAGGTGAAGTGGTTCTTTAACCAGCCATTTCTATACCCTCAATTACCCATGATGAATAAGTATGCCCAAATATTGAAGATGTTCCATATACTAAAAGATGTTCACCTGATATAGGTTGTTTAATGTGTAATTCATGCCCAAAATAGTTTTCCTGGGGTTAGGGTACACCGCTAATCAGTAGAAAGAATGGGAATTTGACCTAGGTACTTCTATGCATGATTCACCTTAGTTTACAACATACTTGCTCCAATGATTTCACCATGTGCAGCCAATATTTCCATAACTACTGAAATAATATAGCACATTAAGATGCAATCTTCTACCTTTGATTATTGGGCAGAAAATAAATGACCTAAATTTTGCAGTAGATCGGGTGAAGGGCACATTTGGAGGCCTTGATGTGAAATCAATGTATAAATCACAGTATCTTCCCAACTAATTGTCATAGTTCAGAAATACAGCAGAAGCATCAGTGGATTCCTTCAATAACAAAATTACTTTCTTATACATTTAAATATGCTGCAATAGATGCAAGGCATATCAACTTGTGCTTTGCAATGGACTGGAATATTCATAACATTGCATCTGATGCAGCACATTTACTGTATATCGTTTTCCTCCGCAGCCAGCTGGCATGGAGAAACCTTTTTTTTTGAGGTCCAACCACCTTGCCAGAAAAGACCAGGAAGTTACACTGCAATCACACACACTTCATTCCGCTCTCAACGGGAAATGCATGGGTCCAGTTTCAGCAAAATCTGCAAACAAAATTTCACATGGATTGGCAAAGAGACAAATTACAGCCCATGATCATTAATTTTTGCAAATCTATGTGGGCAATAATACTATATGCAGCGCATTCGTAACATCAAAAGGTGAACTCCAATTTATTGGGAGTTAACCAACAAGTTTTGAATTCCATGCACAAGATTATGCAATTTGAACACAGGTATTGTTTAGAAGAGTGCAATTAATTCATTATTTGATGTTGGACAGTCAATTTCCTTGGAAAGTCCAGTTATATGGGTTCATTCTGTGGCATAAAGTCAATATCATAGACTAGTCCTCACGAGAAAATATTTTTAAATTGTATCAGCAAATTCGCACTTGGATGTCATGCATTATTACAAGATACATTTCCAACCTGCTAATACTGTTCATCCCAACAGTGTCTCAGCTAATCCTCAACCAAAACCATCATCCATTCCCCCTTCATCTCTAGGCTTCAATTTTCTGAAGCACTTCCAACCACTCTTTCTCATTCTACCCTCAATAAACACTGCTCAATAGGTCTCAGCATGCACAAGATTCCTTTCACTCCTTAGCCTTGCCACTCGCTGAATATTGGCTTTTGATTAAACAGTGTCTTGTTTTGAAATTTCTCATCTTTCTCAAATTTCCTCCATAACAATACCCTCTAAATGAAATCTCCACCCCACCCCTTTTCAGCACTCCCCGACTTGGGATCTATGCGACTCATGTCCATCCACACAGGTGACTGAAATTTTCAAATTTATGATGAAAAATCGGGCCCATTTATGGTGGTCGCCACGTTGGCTGGAGTCCAACCTCTCACAAGAGTTGGCCGCCATGTTGAGATATTTCACTGCATATTAACTGTTGCTTATTCTGTTACTCAACATTCTGGTGGTCAGACATATTTTCTAGGCTAGTAGAGTCCGCAGGGTGCTCAGGGTCCACACCAACAGAGAGAATTAGAAGGATTTGGAGATAGAGAACAGAAGGAAATCGATCATTTTATTTTTTAGTATCACAGGTCAGGCAATTCCAACATAAGTCCATTTCGAGACACCACGAGTCATCCAAAATGGAACATGGACACATCGGGAAGTACCTGTAGCTCTAAACTCCCCTCTGGTCCAAAACTTCTTAGCTTAGAATGTACTCAATGCTTTAGTCACCACAGCCCTGGGAATTTGAAAGATTAAAGACCCTCAGAGAAAATAATCCTTTTCATCAGTCTTCAACAGACAATTCCAAATGCCGAAAACTTCCGCAAATTCCATATTCATCCACAAAGGGAAATGTTCTCCCTTTCTTCCAAAGTAAGCTCGATCTACAACTTCTCACCCCAGGAATTAACAAAGTGAATTGTCTGTGAACTGTCTTCAATACAGATACCCCCTAAATAAGGAGAATGAAATTGTAAGCAGTAATCCAGGCATAGCCTTACCTACAATTGAACCAAAACTTCTCAACCTTTATTGTAGGGAGGTTTGAATATAAAAGCCAACATTCCATGTTCCTTTCTAGTTACTTGATGTACCAATTAATGGAGGGCAGCAAGATTAGCAACACTATTACAGCACTAGCCACTTTGGTTCAAATCCAGTGCTGTCTGTAAGGAGCCCGTGACCTGTGTGAGTTTTCCCCGGTGCTCCGGTTTTTCCCCCGGAGCTCTGGTTTCCTCCCACCAAAATGTACAGGATTGTTAGGTTAATACCATGCCGTATCAAAATTAACACACAAAAAAGTCACCAGGTCCTGTCCTCTCCCGATTTAAACTGTATTCTGCTTTTCTACACCTGATATGCATCAATAACATAATATTTCTCCAGGTTTTATTTCACATGGCAAAATTTTCCCATTCAATTGACCTAACCACATTTCTATAATGTCAGCAAATTTGGTTATTTAGTCATTAATATAAATTGTAAATAGCTGAGACCCAAACACTGATCCTTGTGACATCTTGAGTTGCTACAGCTCACCAAACTGAAAATGCCCTCCTTATTACAACTCTCAGAATCAGCACATATGGTCATGAATATAACACTAAGTTTGTTGTTTTATGGCAGCATCACAGTGCAAACATTTATGTGAACCACCTTAGAAAATGAATAAAAATATTAAAAGAAAAAGACGAAGTAAGGCAGAGTTTATGATTCATTGTTCATTCAAGAATCTGATGGCAGAGGGAAAGAAGCTGTCCTTGTGTCACTGAGTGCTCGCCTTCAGGCCTCTGCACCTTTATTTCCCCCCTCCCCCCAACTAACGGTAGTAGAGTGAAAAGGGCATGGCCTGATTGGTGAGGGTCCTTGAGCCTACAGGATGCTTTCTTTTTTTAAAAAATTTTTTTATTTTTCACACTATGAACCATATTGACCAAAATACACATATACATTTCCCTCTTGAATATACACAGTGTCATTTTCTCCCCTTTTCACCCCCTCCCTTCCCTCCCTCCTTCACCCCCCCTCCCCACCCACTCAACATTCAACCTATATGATACATTAAACCCATTAAACAATGTCATCACACAATGAAAATAAACAAGAAAGTTGTGTCATCAACTTTTGCATACAGGGTCAGTTCATTTCGTCTTCTCCTTCTGTTATTTTAGGCGGTGGAGATCCGCGGTAGGACTTCTCTGTTGTGTTCCATGTACAGTTCCCAAATTTGTTCAAATACTGTGATGTTATTTCTTAAATTATATGTTATTTTTTCCAATGGAATACATTTATTCATTTCTATGTACCATTCCCATATTCTCAGGCTATCTTCTAATTTCCAGGTTGACACAATACATTTTTTTGCTACAGCTAAGGCTACCATAATAAATCTTTTTTGTGCTCCATCCAAATCGAGTCCAAGTTCTTTACTTCTTGTATTACTTAGAAGAAAGATCTCTGTGATTTTATTTAATACCTCGTTTAGATCTTCCCAAAATTTTTCCACTTTCTCACATGCCCAAATTGCATGTCCTGTGGTTCCCATTTCCTTCTTACAACGCTTACAGCTACCAAACTTTAAGAATTATTATAGAGCAGCACAATTAAGATACCTATCAGATTTTTATGAAACAAGGGAAAAAACCAGATTGCACCAGATTAGAGCTAGATAAAATAGGGGAGAATGTACCCGAACATATACTATATAAGTGGGATGAAAAGCTGGTGCAACAAAGGAATTCACCAGGACGGCACCATCTGCTCAACATTTGGAAGAAGATTCACATAGAAAGGAGTAAAACAAATGATCAACTACCAAAACTAATATTGATGCAAAATCAACTAATCCCTTTCACAATAGATAACCTTTCCTTGAGAGAATGGGAGAGAAAAGGGATCAAAAGAATAGAAAATTGTTTTTCGGGAAATAAATTCTTATCTTTTGAACAAATGAAGGACAAATATGGTATAACTCATGGAGCAATGTTTGCATACCACCAACTGAAAACCTACTTGAAGGACAAATTGGGAAGCAGACTGAGGTTACCAGAAGGAAGCAATTTTGAATATGTGATTACAGACACAATGATAATTAAAAGATTTATAACAAACATGTACATCAAACTGCAAGAGAAAGAGAACGAGGAAACAAGCTGTAAACCCAAACAAAAATGGGAACAAGATCTAAACATAAAGATAAAGAATGAAACATGGGAAAAGCTATGCTCCGGAACTATGAGAAATACAATGAACACGAGGTTACGCATGATACAATATAATTGGTTACACAGGCTATACACCATGCCCCAAAAGTTAAATAAATGGGACCCAACAGTATTAGACAGATGCTGCTTTCTTTAGGCACAGCCTCTGGTAGATGTCCTCAGTGGAGTGAAGACTGGTGCCTGTGTGATGTCAGCCAAGTTAACAACCCTCTGGAGTTTTTTTTTTCTTGTCCTGAGCATTGACAACCAGCCAGAATACTTTCTATGGTACACCTAAAGAAGTTTGAGAGTCTTCGATGACAGTTTACCATTAAATATCCAATTTTCTTTCCATACTAGAAAGTTAAGCCCAACACTAGGACATCTTATCTGCCTCAATAATCTTTAATGTGGAATATCATCAAGCAGCTTTTGAAAAATCCTCCTCCAAGAACTCCAACACGTCAAAATAATTTCCCTTTCATAAAACCTGCTGACTTTGCTAAATTGTGCTCAGAATTTCTAATAATGGATCCCAGCATTTCCTCAAAATAAATGCAAGCAGGTTCTCCCTCCTTTTTTGAACATGGACAACATGTCTTCTTAATTCTCTGAGTCCTTTCCCAAGAAGTAAGGAACTTTTCAAAGTCCACAGCCATCACTGCAGCACTTCTTTGGAGATGAGAGCATCAAGAATTGAGTGAATAAGTGGAGGACAGAGATTAGGAAAAACTACTTTTCCCCATAGAGTGGTAAATCTGTGGAATTCTCTGCCCAGAGAAACAGTGGAGGCCATTTTATTGTACATGTTTAAAACACAGGATTCCTATAATTAAAAAAAAAACTATGGGGTAAAAGGGCAGGTAAGTGGACCTGAATCCACTAGTTCAGCCATGATCCTACTAAATGGTGGACCAGACTCCATGGTCCAAATGGATTAGTTCTGCTCCTATTTTTAAATAAATTATGACAGGGAGCAGGTCATCAGGAACAGGGATCTACCAGCCTTTAATTCTATTTATTCACTATTGATAATAATGCTTAATTTCCTTTTCTTGCTTTTAACAATTTTCTCCTATTACCAAAATGCTTTTTGTGTGATTTTCAGTGTCCATCATATTAATGAAGGGTGTTCTGATGAAGGATTCTGAACAATTACTCCCACTGATGTTGCTCAACCCATTGAAGTCCTCGAGCAGATTGCAACCCGCCAGATTCCAGCATCTGCTGCCTTTAGGGTGTCTCTGGCCTTATTAATACTGTTCATAATTTCTCGATCATTAAATAAAATGACTTCAGATCATAATTAAAACATAGAATATGAGCTGGCCATGAATGTGCTTGGTATAATCTGTAGCACTCACTCCACAGTCCAGCTGGCTGAAGTGTGGCACAATCAGGCTCATTGTAACTTGTAATTTTATTAGCGCAAGAGTCTGTGTGGTGCATTTGGAAACCTTCAACACCATGGTGATGAATGATTTCTGTGCACCACCTAAAATGCTTGTGACAATTACACATTTTAAAGCTATAGATACCCTTCTCTAGCTCATGGAAAACAAACTTCGAGGCTGGAGAACTAAATGAACAATCAAGTCCATAACAAAAATTGATTCAATATTGCTAAACAGTTTTTGGCTTGTTATTCATTGTTTGTATATGCCATTTCCCCATACACCTACAGAAAAGTCTAATTTGAAGTTTGTCAGTCAACAAAGGTTCCATCTACCTCCTTGACAGAAAGATTGCCAGGGCAGCAACTGTGGAGACATTAGGCCTTTTTAAAAGAGGAAAAAAAAGGCGAATGTAAAGGCAGAGATTCTCTGTCTTTACATCACTGCACTTACCTCCATAAAAGGTCTGAAGGTGGAATAAAACCAGCTTCCATCTGCATTGGTTGGGGGGGGGGGGGGGGGAAAAACACAAAGGTGGAGTGTAGTCACTCCACCTACTGCATAAAATGAATGCTTCTGAAAGTGGCTGCAAAGGGGAAGGCTTATGATATTGCGACAACATCATCAGCCTGTGACCCAAGCGCAATTTTTAAAGTGAAAACACACCACGCTGGAGAAACTCAGCAGACCAATAGAGTTAAAAACACACAATGGTGGACCCATCTCTGAACATGGTGCTTTCACATCCCAGTGTGCATGTTTGACGTCACTGTGACAGGCTGCACTACTGCACCATTTGCCCCGCCATTTTCAGCTCTGGAAGCTGGCTCCAGTCTCTGCTCTCCATAAAGGCAACATGAGATCTGCATAATAGATTGTCACCATAAAAGGTGAATTCACCTTTTTTTTAAAAAAAAAGCTTGAGCCAGCTTTAATACGGGGTTTCAGCATAAAAAGGGTTATTGATGATCAGCTGTTAATTGCACAGACTGTCAATTTCTTGTTGCATTGAAAATTAGTTGGGTGTTTCATAGGTGGCCACTCACCCATAAGTCAGTTAAAAACTTAGCATTTGTGAACAGCAAAATTAATTTAAGGACTAAGACTCCACATTAAAGAACTTAGTGTGTCACTGCACAAATTAAGCTGTTAGGATTCATACTCGTGATGAAACTCTTCATGATTTGTGCAAAATAGTGTGAAAGCATATTAAAAATAAACCAGATATTTTTAACAGCTGGAAGTCAGTTTAAAAAGAAATTCTGTACACCGATGACTAAGGCACAACACGAAATATTGTCAGAATTGATTTAAACAGCAGAGTCTGTTACAAATCCTTCACTGAGGGAATAATTCCAATTTATGATGAAAAGAAAGAGGATGGAGTTGGGAAAGGGAGAAGTCCTTGTGACAAGTGGTCCTGAACCTAAAAAAACAAGTTATCAAAACAGCACTATTCAGCAAGTTATCAAGGACATAGTACATTAAAAAAAAAAGAACAGCACAAATGAAGGTTCAGAACTTAATAAAAACTATTTTGTTTTAGGTGTATTGGATCTGTGATTGAATGTTTTCTTTGTTAAAGACTCCCTGAGAGATGAGCCAAAGCAGGTACAGAAGGGTGAAATATGGCTATTATTTCATTTGCATTAAGAATTTATTTCAAGAAATCTGACTCTTTTAAGCAATATTATGTGGAAAAATGATCCAAGCTCATTATACAGACTCCAAAATTCCAGTAATTCTGTACTCCTGCTGGTTTCCTGGAGGCACAGAAAAAAAGCCAAAATGCCAAACTGGTGTGAAACTGAGCACTGGCTCCTCAATAGAGTATTGAGGAGTCCAACAGCTGAGTGTGGATTTTCACAGTAACTCAGCACTCATGCTGGGAAATTTGTCAGTTTGCAGCTCCTACGTCATGTTACACCTGAAGCACGAATAGAAAACCCATTCATCTAGGTACAGAACAGCTGATTACAACAGAAGAGCAAGAATAAAGGAATTTACACATGTTTTAATTGAATCAATATAAATGTACTTAAATGTTTCAATATGCACTTAGTGTTTCCAAGATATACAAAGTGTCTTTTAAAAAAGAAATTTGTAAAATAAGAATTTAAAATCGCAGATTAGGCTTTTAAATTTAAATATATAGCACGGGACAGGCCATTACGGCCCACGAGTCCGTGGCACCCAATTTACCTATATCCCCAGTACATTTCAAATGGTGGGAGCAAAGCAGAGTCCCTGGGAAAACCCATATAGACACAGGGAGAATGTACATACTCCTTAGATCGCACAGGACTCAAACCCCGGTTCCGTTCGCTAGCACTGTAAAGACAATATGCTAACCAACCGTGTCTCTAACATTTTGAGCCATCAAGTTTATTGCTCATTAATGAATTTCAATGATCAAATGTAATCTGTGAAATATCCATGAAAGTTTAAAAAATTTATTCTATGAAATTAAACAAAGTATAATGATGTATAAATTGTAAATTTGAAATACAAAAGAAAATGTCCAAAATGCAAGAAATAATTTAAAAGGTTATGAGTCAGGAAGAAGCAGAGTTGACTTTTCAAGTGGATAATTTTTCACGAGAACTGACCTTTCATCTGATTTTTGTGACAACTTGTAATAAACTAACTTGCTTATTATCTGGTAGAAGTCCTCATTATCAGTAATACTTTGACTTATGCCCTGGACAGTCCTTGATATCTTTTGTGAGGAGTTGAATTGTATATGTGCATATCTGACACATGCAAGCACAAACATGCTCTCAATGGCAATTGCTGTTTAAAATGCCTTTAGTTTAAAGTGCATAGTATGACTCCAGATCAAAATTTTAAAATCAAACAAAATAAATAACAAATCCAAATTGCAATTCATTTGTAAGGCCAAAGTTTATGCAACTAAACAGCTCTAATAACAATCTGAAGAGTAGCAATTACACAATTGCAATTTCATTCTTTGCAGAGCAGACTGATCCTTTCCCAGTCTGATCATGGCACAATCTTTATTCATATACAGTTCTCTTCAATAGAAGATGAAGAGAGCAAAGTTGGCAGAAGGCTCAAGGTTCCTACACCAGCAATTTAATTACAAAAAGCTAGTTTAGCACTCGTGGACCTTGGTACTGAATCAGAGGGGCAGAAACTATTTCTGTGCCAGCTTAAATTATTGGGGGAAAGAGAATCTTCAAGCCGCAATTCCAAGTGAAAGACAGAACGAGCAGAATTTAACATATTTTCCTGCCAGAGAAATGCTCAACTTGTAATTTTGACATCCTTAAAAACTGCTGTATCTCAGAACAAATAGCAACATTGACTGTATTTTTTTTAAAAAAGAGATCAATTTGTTAACTGACTTCTGCTAATTATGATGGAGAAGAATGAAATAGATCATTGAACTGCACTGTACAGGCTCTTCAGTCCATGGTGGCGTGCCGACTGCATAAACCTATCCCCAATGTTACAGCCCATAACCCTGTTTTTCTTTTATCCATGCGCTTATCCGAGAATCTTTTAAATCTCCCTATTCAACTAGCCTCCACTACCACCCCCAGCAATGACTTCCAGGCACCCACCTCTGTGTGTGCAAAAAAACCGACATCTTCACTGAACTTCCTCCACTCGCCTTAAACAGATGTTCTCTGATATTGGCCATTGCTGCCTTGGAGGAAAAGGGTGCTGGTTGTCCAACCCATCTCTGTCTTTCATAATCTTATACATCTCTATTAAATCACCTCTCATCCATAAAGAGAAAAATCCTAGCTCAGGCAACCTTACTTCACGAGATACAATTCTCCAATCCAGGTAACCTACAGAACACCTACACTTATATTTCACCACAAATTATGTGTTTTCTTATCATAAGATCTTGAGGAACTTTATCAATAGCATACAATTTCTTTCATATTTGATATTGGTTCTCAAATCATACAAGCAATGGATGAATTAAATCAAAAACTAGAGGCAAGATTAGAGAAATGTCCAAATTTAGGAATAGATAAACATTCTATGATAAGAATACACAAAGTACAAATGATGAGTAAGTCAGCAGATAAGGCTAGAGGTTACAAAAGTTATAAATAAGGGTGATACCTCTGTATCCTAATGTGCATAGCATTGAAAATAAAAACAGATGAACTGACAAATGTAGTACATTTGAAGGGAGACCAGTGGACATACCACAATTATTGATTGAAATATGTAAAGATGCATGCCCAGAAAGCATTTTATTGAGCAACATCTTATAATTCCAACAGATTAGATGAAGTGCCTCATACATCTTTTGTGCAGTGCATTCATTAATTGTAGCGAAGAATGTTTTTTTATGGAATAAAATGTTATTTTGAGGAAAATTAATA
The DNA here is from genome assembly GCF_036971445.1 of Narcine bancroftii. Lineage (NCBI taxonomy): Eukaryota > Metazoa > Chordata > Chondrichthyes > Torpediniformes > Narcinidae > Narcine > Narcine bancroftii. The sequence goes on along the minus strand of NC_091479.1, from coordinate 66,906,151 downwards.
CACGTGGGAAGGTTATGCTTTAGTCATGTGACATTGGAAGAACCATATCTGGAGTATGTCTGCTTATTTAAGGAACAACACAAGTGATTGGAAGCAGCTTAGAGAAAATTAACTCATCTTAAATCTACATTGGAAGGGCTTTCCAATGAGCAGTGGTTGGACATCAAGTTTCTATTCACTGGAGTTCAGTTGAGGGAGAGGAGATTTGGTTGATCCTGAGGGATCTTGAGAATGGATGCAGAGAGGACGATTCCTCTTGTGGGAAAATCTAGAACTAGGTGTAACTGTTTAAAAAATAAGGAATTATCCATTAAAGTAAATACATTCAAACTGGAGACGCACAAGAAATTGAAGATACTGGAATTTGGAGCTGGAGGAATTCAGCCAGTTTGTTGGGGGGGGGGGGGGGGGGTGGGGGGGAATATTCAATGTTGTGTGCCAGAAGCCTTCCTTCAAAGATCAGACAAAACTTCTCTCAAATGGTCTTGAGTATAGGAATTCTTTATTCGGTCTCCCTTTGAAGGGGATTTTGAATTTTTTTTTAAGATAGATGGTTTCTTGATAAAGCAATGAGATAAAAGTTTTAGGGATCGGTGAAAATACATTCTGACGGCTTACAATTTGACCTTACTAAATTGCCAAGCAGGCTTCTCCTTTTATCACTGATGTTTTAGAACAAACAGAGCTTTGGATTTATTATATTAATCCTGGAGACAAAGGAGGTTTGCCTCTGGAGGACAATTTAAAAGATTGACCAATACTGTTTAATGTCAGCCTGAATTTTGCAATCAAGGCTCCCAAGTCATAGTTGAATGACTACCTCTAAACCCCCCTCAATTCATCTATTTAGTTTCCTTCCATCTACAGTATTTGCCTCAACAACGTGGTGACACATTCCAGTCTCGGTTTTTAGAAGATTTTCAATAATCCAGATGGCTGATGCATCCCAGTTAATGTCTTCTTCTCTCACAAAAATACATTAAAAGTGCCCCAGAAACCAAGCAATAATGATCAGCATGAAAGCATGTGCTTATAATTCCATGTTTACATAGTAAAGGGGCTGGAATGCAGAATTAAGGAAGCCTTGTGCACTACTTTGCTACACACGCAAGAATTCTTTGTTAAAACTTGACCGTGTCATTCCTCGGCAACTTCCAGTCACCATGTCCTGACATCGGGATGGATTTATAGGAGTGCCGGTGCCATTTCGCTGCCAAAGGGGAATTCATCGTCTTCCCTCACAGGCTGTGCGCCCAGAATGACTCCTGAACACAACCCCCAGCACCAGGAACTTTGGGTCTGACTGACAGGTTTGCAGGCAGCCCGAGCAGAGCCGCTCTCCAAGCCAAACTCCCAGGACTGACCAGACAGCTCCCTCTGAGGCACTGCACATAAAGGCATTAACCAGTGGACTTAACCCAAACCCAGCCCCGGTCTTACCGTCGCGTAAAAAGCCTCGCAATTGCCTGTCGAATGATTCAGCTCACTTAGCTTCGTGTCCCACTGAAGGAGATCCATATTCTCGCTGTCCAGTGCCTCCATCATCGCCGCCGCCACTCAACTGTCACTTCCCTCCGTGTTTTGCCCATGACCGGAAGTGCGCGGCCAGCTCTGACAGACGGCCGTTTCGGCCAATCGGCCGCCGGCTCGGCATCGCCGTCCCCTCTCTCCATTGGCCGAGGCTTCAACCAATCGCGTTGAGACACTTTGCCTTCGGGTTTCGCCCGCCTCCCTGTCAGTCGCACCACGTGCCCTGGCTCCGGCTCCGCGTGCCCGGAGGCCGGGGAGGCGAGCGCTCGACGCGCAAAATGTCAGTGGGCCGGAGGCGCGAATACGAGTGGCAATGGGATGGTGAAACTCGGCGGATGGCACAGATGAAAATACATAACCGGCTTTTAGTTGCCAGGAAGGTAACGTGGGTGTGGCAGCGAGTCTGGGGGTGGAGCAGTGAGAGACGATCCCACAGAACGCCCTTCTTCAACAGAGCTTCTCTTTCCACCCACATACCCAATGCCATTAGTGTGTGATGGGCCCAGAGGACCCCAAAACCCAGCACCAAGACAAAAGGTACTTAAACTAAAGTTGCTTTTAATTATCTTTAAACATGAAAATGGAATCCAACTTTAACATCTATTGTTAACGTACTTAACCTAACTTAACCCCCTTCTAGTTCTAAGTGTGTGTGTAAGTTCAGAAAAGTTCTTTGGTTCGCAGTCCAATCTCGCTTCTCGTTCCTCCAAGTTCACTGGTTGCAGGCAATTCTGATACTGTGCACAGAATTTAACATTTGTAAAGTTCACCGGGCTTTGGTGCTGGAAAGGTTACCGCTCAGGAAGGTTCTTGTTGGCTTTCAGAGAGAGATGTGTGTTGTTCCAGGACATCCACAACTGAGGTACTTCCTTCAGTGTCTTGCTAACAAAATTTGCCCCATCAGGGTTCTCCAGATGATAACCTCTTTCTTTCAGGTCACCACAGAGTACCTTTCTGTTTCTCTTATTCAAAGTGAAACATTAGACAGCCAGTCCTCTCCTCTTGCATGAACCACAAGAGCTGACTAGGCCATCTTCCACACTAGAGTTTCTTGCCAGCCTTTTCTATTTCAGTGGCTGACACTGGTCTGTCTGTGTGTGTGTTTCTCTCTCTCTCTCTCACACACACACACACACACACACACACACACACACACATACACACACACACATGCACACACACTCTGAGACTGAGACAGCCTGTTTGACTCTCTCTGCTTGGAAAACCACATGACTCTCTTACAACAGCAACTCTTCTGTAGACAATAGGGCAATTGCCTGCTCTTTCATTTGTTGCTTTTGGGTAAACAAGAACCCATCAGTGACCTCTCTGAGCACTCTTCAAATTTCATGCAAAAAGGTGTGAGAAGCCACTATGTCTCCAGTATTTCAAATAAGATTTGTTTTAAAGTGTTTGCATGTGACCTACTCTAACAAACCTTTCTCAATTTATCTCCCAAAAACACTTCTATATACTCTGTCATAGGTGCTCTGTGATTAGTAAGGGATTTTAGTTGGTGGAAAACCACTGTTGTAATCGTCCCTCATTGACTCATTATGTGCACGGTGTCAGAACTCCAAGGGAAATGGGATGATGACCATTTTTCTCAAGCAAAATATTTCACTAACAATGGGGTCTAGAGCAGCAGTCCTCAGCCTTCCCTTCCCACTCACCTACCACCTTAAGCAATCCCTTATCAATCACGGAGCAACGATGGCATAGGGATCATGTAAGGTGGCAGCTGAGTGAAAAGGAAAAGGTTGAGAACCACTGCTCTTTAAGGTAGGCACTCCTGGAAGAGATTTCACCGAGTTGTGTAGTTGTCAGAACTAAAGTCTGCAGATACCGTGAAAATGAAATGAGGGTGAGAGTTGGGGATAGAACTGGAGTGGGCAAAGAACAAGAAGGTGGCAGAATAGAGGGAAGTGGGCCCTGATCTATTAGAAGATTTATTAGATAACACCCTCACAGGTGCTGTAAACTGAGTAGCCCAACAAATTACTTCATTAGAGGTGGGGTGATCTACTCTTCAAAAAAAAACAAGTTGCAGGAAACACCAAAAGTCCTGGAATGTTTAACTCTTATTTCTCTTTCTACAGGTGCTGCCTGGCCTTTTTTTAATTTCAGATGTTCAGTCTCATTTTTTTATAATTATTTTAAATCCGGTGGCAGCACCTGCAGTTTCATATTCAATTCAATATTCATATTAAAAGAGCTGAAGAACTTCAGCAAATCAAGTAGTGTTCCCTGTGTAGTAAAGATAAGTCGCCAACATTTCAGGTCTGAGGCCTTCATCATGGTATGAGCAAAAATCAGACAGGCTGGTAAGGAGAGGACCACAGACAAGAGGTGGATGTGTGTGGGAAGGTAGAAGCAAAAAAAAGTTGGAAGTGATAGGTTGCGTTGTTCCAATCTGTCTGGGCACTCTTCAACCAGATGGCATTAACATCAACTTCTACAGTTTTTGTTAGGCCTTTCCCCTGTCTGTCTAGGCTATTTCACACCATGGGCGAGTAGTGACCCTACTTGGACCAGGGTGAAATTCCCAGGAAGGCAGGACCTTCCGGGCCTTTCACACCATGGTCCAAATTTCCTGTAATTTGCCCTCCCCAGCAATTTAGGGGGGCTCCCTCACAGTAAGTCCTACTGGAAGTCACAAGCTTGTGTGTGTGTGTATATTTTTTATGTGTGTGTGTATCTATGTATTTATATGTGTGATACACCCTATACATACATACTAACAATTTGGTTAAAACCAAGAGAAGAGTACATAGCTACTTAAGTAGCATTTAAATGCAATAGGAAAATAGCAGAATGAACTGATTGATGAGGCAAATTGAGGTTGACAAGCTTAAATGATGAAATGACAACACAGTAATGCAGTACGCAAGTGCTGATGTCATGACTTCCCCTGCTTGGCTGTTTGCCAATTCATACCATAGGGAGAGGATGGCCTGGGAAAATTACCTGGGTCCGCAGTCCTGAACATAGGTAATTTTTCCACACTGACATTTTCACACCGCTGGTTCACAGGAGGGTTCCCGGGAACATTTCCCAAGAATCTCCATTTTACACGGCCTTCTGTCTGTCTGTCTGTCTCTCTCTCTCTCCCCCCTCCCTCTCTCTCTCCTTCACTCCCTCCCCCCATCCTCTTGTCTCCCTTCCCTCTCCATTCAGACAGATATCCCCTCCTCCTATTACTTCCATTTTTCTCTTCTCTCCTCTTACCCTTATCCACCTACGACCTCTTGCCTGTGCACTTGTTCCTCCCCCTTCCATTTTTTTCAGGCGCCTGCCTGCTTTTTCCTTGCTCCATAAGGAATGTTGTGTGATTTGATGTATTTTTCCAGCACTTTTCTGCAGACATTCTTGTTTAACTCTGAAGTTTAATATTTTCTTTGTTCACCTTCGGCGAAATATCACCAAGTATTGCCCATCCCTCATTGCCCCTGAAAAGTGGCAAGGAGCTAACTTGAAAAATAAAACAGCAGAGCAGAGGAACAACCCTAATATTTGTACCTTGAGCAACTGTGCTCATTCTGGCAAAAATTCACTGGTGCTGTCAGAGAAAGAGTTCCAGGAGTTGATGACAGTGACAATGAAGGATTGGTAATATACTTCTGAACCAGAATGGTGTACACCTGGGAAGGGGGTCTGCAGGTGGTGCTTACATGCACCTCATGACCTTATTGTTCCTGATAGAGGGTTTAATTTTTTGGGAGGTCCTGTCATAAGTACTCAAGGTAGATAAATACTGCATTTAATAGATTGCACGTGCTGTGATCCCTGTACCAGTGATGCAGTGAATTAATACATAGGGTGGATGTTGAGGTACAAATCAAATGGGTTGCTTTGTCATGGGTGAGGTGAGTGGAGAATATCCCATTGCAATCATAATTTTCATGTTGGCTCTGGGTATTGAGAGAGTGGTCAGCTGCATCAGAATTTCCAACCTCACCCTGGATATTTTAGCTACCCTGTTTCTGAGGGTGGTCCAGTTGAGGGTCTAATATTTGTGGTCTTGAAGATGTCGATGATGGGAAACCCAGTGACAGTAATGTCACTGAGTGTCAAGCGTAGATTTTTAGACTCATTGGAGATGGTTAATGCTGGCCACATTTGCGGTATAAATTTCACTTGCCACTTACATGAAGTTAATCAGGAAGGGAAATGCAATATCTGTAATATAAATGACTAAATGCGAGTTTTGTTCAGAATTAAGAATTTTGCATATTGAGTTGGGGGTGACAATGCCAAATTAAGCCATGTGTTGATGACTGTATTCTTACAAATATTTAAGAGCTATGTAATATGGCTTAATACATTTGTACTAGTCACTACTGTTAGTTGAGTTGATTAACTTTAGTGAAAGATAGTGGTTTAGTAATTATCTTTTTTATTTATTTTACTGAACACAATAGTTCAAGGATAGTTAGGGATAGGCTATAAATGCTGTCCTTTCAGTGACACCCAGGATCCAAAAAAAAATATAATTAAAATCTAATGGTTTTGACCTGAAACGTTGATTGTTGCTTTCCATGGATGGTTCTTGATCCACTGAGTTCCACCAGCATTTTTTGTGTATTGGTTAAATTAAAAGCATTGTTAGGAGTTGCTCCATTAGAGGTGAAAATTGAACCATTGCCTCAGGTTGCCTGGAGTATTAACATAATATTTACCTCAAAACAGATTACAGGAGAAGGGAGTCACGTGATGGAGTAGTGGCCGGTAGGAGAATACCAGCCCTCTCCAGAAAAGAAGGAAAAAAGTAAAGAAAAAGCAAAGCCACAGACACATAAACCACAACAAATAAAAAATAAAGGTGTGGAGGAAATGGCACCAAACAAAGAAAAGCCAAAAACAATGGGAAGAAAAGAAGAAGGAAAGATGCCGGAAGAGAAAGGTGAAGGCCTTACCTGTACGAAGAAGCAGGGACCCGCCGTGGAAAGAGGAGCCCACTCCCTGAGGTCAGTGGAAACCCCGAAGCGACGCGACCCACTGAAAGCAGGACTACAAGGATGACTCATGGAGCCAAACAGAGTTGCGCAACCGTGCAAGACAAAGACAACACCGATGGGAGGGGGGACCAGCTGTGGAGTGGAACTCCACAGCATGAACAGCTGAGAAAGACCCGACAGCAGGGCTCCCAGCGAGAAGATATAGAAAATAACGGGAACGGGAGGGAGGTGAATGAAAAATGGAAATCAGGGGCCCAGCAGATGACCAGCCCAGAGGAAGAGGACCAACATCAAGACACCATTAATTAAAAAAAATACCCAGCAAACTGAAATAAACAGCCCAACAAGAAAGTCAGAAGAGACACAGATACAAGGAAGAGAGGTAGAGGACATGGGTCCTGGAGCGGACACAGGGGAAGAGGATGGAGAGCATCAAGCTCTGCACAGAGAAATAGAAGATGAAGGGAATGGACAGTACATGGATAAAAAAAATTTTCAAGAATATATGGAAGCACTAAAAGAATGGCTGAGAATTTAGTGAAATAAAAAGAAGAATAAAAGGTACAGAAGAAAAAGTGAGTAGATTAGAGATGGTCATGACAGAAATAGGGAAAAGAGTAGACAAGGTGGAAGAATGAGAAACAGCCGTAGAAATGGAAGTGGACGACTTAAAAAGGAAATTGGAAGAATCTGATTAAAAAAAAGTTAAAGAAACACAGGAGTTGTTAACTCAGAAGATGGATATAATGGAAAACTATAATAGGAGAAACAATATAAAGATAGTGGGCCTTAAGGAAGATGAAGAAGGCAAAGATATGAAAGAATTTATAAAAGAATGGATCCCCAGGGTCCTAGGAATGCCAGAAATACAGGAAGAAATGGAAATAGAAAGGGCACACAGAACATTAGCCCCAAAACCACAGCCATAACAAAAACCTAGATCCATTCTAGTAAAATTCCTGAATATACAACAAGAGAAAATATATTGGAGAAGACAATGAAAAAAATGAGAGAAGATAAAATGCCACTGGAATACAAAGGTTAAACATTTTTTTTCTACACAGGCATAAGTTTTGAGTTCCTGAAGAAGAGGAAGGAGTTTAACGCAGCAAAATCGATCCTATGGAAGAAAGGCTATAAATTTATGTTAAGATATCCAGCGGTGCTTAAAATAGTTATCCCGGGGCAGCAAAGCAGACTGTTCTCGGATCCGGAGAAAGCACGAGAATTTGCAGAACGCCTGCAAAACAGACAGAGAGATGAAGAGATGTAATAAGAACAAGAATGACGACAAATGTCATATAAAGAAGAAAAATAATGTATAAGTAAGAACTAAGAAGGGGAAGAAAGGGGGAATTAAGAGGGTGAGCTTTGTTATATGTGAAGATAAAAGTGTTCTGGAGGGGGCTGGGTGGGGGAGAATAACAGTCACTGCAAAATCAGTTGATGCTTGTGAGCGGGTTCACAATCCAAATGGAGAGGGGAGATGTGGTTGCCTGGCAAGGGACAAGGGGCAACTCAGAGGGGGGGGGGGTGACATTTGGGGTTAAGGGAATTTTAGATGTGGGAATAGTGGAAATATTTTATGTTTTAGAAGTGTTGTCTTACAGTGTGTTCAATAAAAGAAACAGAAATGGATAAGGAGGGAAGGTGGTGATGAGGAAGCGGAAATGAAAGGTAAACAAAGTATGAAATGGCCATGTTGAACTATATGACTATAAATATTAACGGAATACATCAGGGGTGTCAAACTCAAATTCACCGAGGGCCAAAATTAAAAACTTAGACTAAGTCGAGGGCCAAACTAAATATTTATTGAAAATTTTCAACAACATCTGCATGTTTTCTCTTCTTTCAACATATGTAATGTTAAACTTTTTCTTATTAAAATAAATGTTTAACAATAGTTTTGGTTAAACTCTTTCCAGAAGAAGCATATTTTTTCACGCAGCTCTAAGCATCTCTTCAGTACTTTTCCTCGGCTAAGCCATCGCACTTCTGTGTGATAGGGCACGTCTCCATATTCTAACCCTAACTCCTCTAGAAAGGACTTGAACTGGCGGTGATTTAAACCTTTGGCTCTTATGAAGTTAACTACTCGAGTTACAGTGTTCATAATATGCTCCATTTTCAAGGCTTTGCCACACAAGGCTTCCTCGTGGATTATGCAGTGGTAAACTGTAAGCTCACCTGCATGATTCTCCCGCATCTTCTCCAGAATCCTGCCCACCAGTCCACTTTTCTGACCGCACATCGCGGGCGCACCATCTGTCGTTAATCCCACAAGTTTATCCCAAGGCAGCATCATTTCATTGAGACATTTGGACACCTCCTCGAAGATTTCTTTTCCTGTGGTTGTGCCATGCATGGATTTTAATCCTAAAAGTTCCTCTGTAACGGAAAGTTTCGTGTCCACTCCACGGATGAATATTGATAGCTGGGCAGTATCTGATGTGTGGCTGCTCTTGTCTACAGCAAGTGAGTATGCCATAAAATCTTTCCCCTTCTCCTTCAGTTGTTCTTCTAGATTAGCAGCAAGCTCACAAGCTCGCGCAGCCACGGTGTTTCTGCTCAGGTTCACATTTAAAAACGCTTGCTTTTTATCTCGCAAACTTTGAGCAGGCACTTTTTAACAAACTCTCTCTCTGTAAAGGGCCTGGCAGATTTGCCGATCTCTGCGGCCACAATAAAACTAACTTTTACAGCAGGCTCACTTTGGGATTCTGCTTTGGTGAACATAGTTTGCTGTAAAACCAGACTTCTTTTCATCTCCTCCACCTTCTGGATCTTTTGCTTCTTGTTCAGAAAGGTCCAGTGGGCCAGCTCTAATACATATTTGATATGATCTTGCGGGCCAAATATAATTATATCACGGGCCAAATTTGGCCCGCGGGCCTGAGTTTGACATGTGTGGAATACATAACCAAATCAAAAGGAAGAGGCTGTTAAATTTACTGAAGAAAGAAAAAATTGATATAGCCTTCATGCAAGAAACACATCTAACTGAAGTGGAACACAAGAAATTAAGGAGAAACTGGGTATGGCACATAACGGCAGCATCATATAATTCAAAAACCAGAGGAGTAGCTCTATTAATCAATAAAAATGTACCAATCAAAATAGAGGAGGAAATAATAGATCCAACAGGGAGGTATGAAATGATAAAGTGTCAGATATATTCAGAATTTTCAAATTTGCTCAATGAATATGCACCTAAGGGAGAGTATCAAAAATTTATGCAAGTTATCTTTTTGAAGATTGCAGATACGCAGGGGATTATACTGATAGGAGGGGACTTTGACCTTAATTTGGACTCAAAGATGGATAAAACTGGAAAAAAGACTAGCAGAAAGAACAAAGTAACCAAATTTATGTTTAAATCGATGCAGGAAATGCAACGTTTGGATATGTGGAGAAGACAACACCCAAAGGAGAAGGAATACTCATATTATTCGGGTAGACATAAAACATACTCAAGGATAGACCTGTTCCTGTTGTCAGCCCACATCCAAGGGAGAGTTAGGAAAATGGAATATAAAGCTAGATTGTTATCGGATCACTCACCCCTGTTATTAGCAATAGAGCTGGAGGACATCCCACCGAGAACGTATAGATGGAGATTAAACTCCATGGTACTTAAAAGACAGAATTTTAGAGAATTCATTGAGCGACAAATTAAAATATACTTTGAAATAAATACAGAATCAGTGAAAAATAAATTTATACTATGGGATGCAATGAAAGCATTCATCAGAGGGCAGATAATAAGTTATGTAACTAAGATGAAGAAGGACTACAATCGGGAAATAGAACAGCTGGGAAGGGAAATACCAAGTACAGAAAAAGAATTAGCAATAAGGGAAGATACAACAAAAAGAAGAGAATTGGTGGACAAAATATAAAATATGAAACACTGCAAACATACAAGGTGGAGAAGAACATAATGAAGACAAAACAGAAGTATTATGAGCTAGGAGAAAAAACGCACAAAATACTAGCTTGGCAGCTTAAGACAGAACAAACTAAAAGAACGGTATTGGAATCAAGGAAAAAGGACAAACGAATTACATTTCACCCAACAGAATTCAATGAAAACTTCAAGGAATTCTACGAGCAACTATATCGAACGGAGAACGAAAGGAAAGAAGACAAAATAGATGAGTTCCTAGCTAAAATTGAACTACCGAAATTGCAAGGAGGAGTAAAATAAATTAATAAAACCATTTGAAATAGAGGAAATACAGGATATATTAAAAAAAAACTACTGAACAATAAAATGCCAGGAGAGGATGGACTCCCAGTAGAATTCTATAAAACATTTAAAGACTTATTAATTTCTCCTGGAAGTAATGAACCAGATTGAAGAAACAGAAAACATGCCAGATTCATGCAAAACAGCAATAATTACGGAAATACCAAAGATGGGGAAAGATCCACTAACACCAGCATTGTATAGACCAATATCTCTACTTAACACAGAACATAAGATAATAGCTAAACTATTAGCAAACAGATTGGCTGACTGTGTACCAAAAATAGTAAAATTAGATCAAACTGGATTTATTAAGAAAAGACGAACAACGGACAATATCTGTAAGTTCATTAACTTAATCCATGCAGTACAAGTAAACAAGACGCTAACGGTGGTGGTTGCCTTAAACGCAGAGAAAGCCTTTGACAGAGTAGAATGGAATTATTTATTCAAAGTACTACAGAGGTTCAACCTACTAGAGAAATACATTAATTGAAATAAAGCATTATATAAGGGACATTTGGCGAAGGTGACAGTAAATGGATATATATCAAACCAATTTAAATTAAGCAGATCAACTAGGTAGGGATGTCCACTATCTCCCTCACTGTTTGCGTTAGCTATAGAAGCACTGGCAGAACTGATAAGAACAGAAAATAAAACAAGAGGGATAAAAAATAAAAGAGAAGGAATATAAAATCAGTCTATTTGCAGATGAAGCCATAGTATACTTAACAGAACCAGAAATATCAATAAAAGAATTACATAAGAAAGTGAAGGAATATGGATAAGTATCGGGGTACAAGATCAACGCAAATAAAAGTGAAGCAATGCCAATGAATAATGCGGATTTCACAAAGTTTAAGAAAGAATCACCATTTAGATGGCAAACACAAGCAATCCGATACCTAGGTATACAACTAGATAATAATCTAGACCATCTATACAAACTAAATTATCAGCCATTAATGAAGAAATTACAAGACGACTTAGAACATTGGAAAGACTTACCACTAACACTGATAGGAAGGGTAAATTGCATTAAAATGAATATCTTTCCAAGGATACAATATCTATTCCAATCATTACCAATTCACCTAACAGAGAAATTATTCAAGGACCTAAAGAAAATAATAAGGAAATTCTTATGGAAAGGGGGAAACCAAGGATAGCGCTAGATAAATTAACAGAATGGTACAAACAAGTGGGCTTACAGCTACCAAGCTTTAAGAATTATTATAGAGCAGCACAATTAAGATACCTATCAGATTTTTATCAAACAACGGAAAAACCAGATTGCACCAGATTAGAGCTAGATAAAATAGGGGAGAAGGTACCCGAACATATACTATATAAATGGGATGAAAAGCTGGTGCAACATAGGAATTCACCAGTACTACATCATCTGCTCAACATTTGGAAGAAGATTCATGTAGAAAGGAATAAAACAAATTATCAATTACCAAAATTAATATTGACACAAAATCAACTAATCCCCTTCAAAATAGATAACCTTTAGAGAATGAGAGAGAAAAGGGATCAAAAGAATAGAAAATTGTTTTTCGGGAAATAAATTATTAACTTTTGAACAAATGAAGGACAAATATGGTATAACTCACGATACAATGTTTGCATACCACCAACTGAAAACCTACTTGAAGGACAAATTGGGAAGCAGGCTGAGGTTACCAGAAAGAAGCAAATTTGAATATGTGATTACAGACACAATGATAATTAAAAGATTTATAACAAACATATACATCAAACTGCAAGAGAAAGAGAATGAGGAAACAAGTTGTAAACCCAAACAAAAATGGGAACAAGATCTAAACATAAAGATAAAGAATGAAACATGGGATAAACTATGCTCCAGAACTATGAGAAATACAATAAACACGAGGTTATGCATGATACAATATAATTGGTTACACAGGCTATACACCATGCCCCAAAAGTTAAATAAATGGGACCCAACAGTATCAGACAGATGTTTTCGCTGTAAGAAGGAAACGAGTACAACTGTACATGCAATTTGTGCATGTGAGAAAGTGGAAAACTTTTGGGAAGATCAAAACCAGGTATTAAATAAAATCACAAAAAGCAACATACCAAAAAATCCAGAGATCTTTCTTCTAAGTAATATAAGAAGTAAAGAACTTTGACTCGATTTGGATGGAGCACAAAAAAGATTTATTATGATAGCCTTAGCTATAGCAAAAGAAAGTATTGTGTCAACCTGGAAATTAGAAGATAGCCTGAGAATACAACAGTGGTACATAGAAATGAATAAATGTATTCCATTGGAAAAAATAACATATAATTTAAGAAATAACATTACTATATTCGAACAAATTTGGGGACCATACATGGAACACAGCAGAGACGTCCTACCGCGGACCTCCATCACCTAAAATGACAGAAGGAGAAGACGACGAAATGAACTGACCCATTATGTAAAAGTAGAAGAGACAAGTTTATTTTCATTGTGTGATGACATTTTTTAATGGGTTTAATGTATCATATAGGTTGAACATTGAGTGGTTGGGGAGGGGGGGGGGGTGAAGGAGGGAGGGAAGGGAGGGGGGGAAAAGGGGAGAAAATGACACTATGTATATTCAAGAGGGAAATGTTTGTGTCTATTTTGGTCAGTATGGTTCATAGTGTCAAAAATAAAAATTTTTAAAAAACATTACAGGAGTTGCTCTGAGGGTCAAGCAGCATCTGTTAGAGGGAAAGGAATTGTCACTGTTTTGGCTAGAAACTTTACAATGGGACAGATACGTAATATTTGATGGTTAGACCAACCTATCCACAAAGCCATGCTTAAGTTTTTCTTGTGAGGATCCAATGCCTTGCAATTGTTATTGTGACTAAGATTAATTACTGGGTGTTTTTTATATGTGTGAATGGTGACAGTCATATTTAAATGCGCAGGCTTTCAGTTCTGTCAGATCCTCTGGAGTTAGATTGTTGGATATCAAGAGACCTATCTCTGATCCCTTGGAAGCTGTCTACAATTTATAATGCTTAAAGTACTTCTAGTTGCACAGTTAGCCTAGCAGTTAGTGCAGTGCTATCACAACATCAGCATCCGGGGTTCGAATTGACACTTTCTGTACGGAGTTTTTATATTCTCCCAGTGACCTGCATGGGTTTCCTCTGAGTTTTCCAGTTTTCTCCTACCCTCCAAAACCTATGGGGTTGGTAGATTAGTTTGGAGTAATTGAGTGGCATGAGTTTCATGGGACAGAAGGGCCTTCTTTTGTGCTATATTGTTAACAATTAAATTATGAATGTATATCATTTATTTAAATGGGTATGGCTGAACCCATCCTCAGGAACATAGAGCAATTCACAATAGACTAGTTGTTTAATGTCCCATCAATAAACTCTTCTTGAAACCCATCCCCTGCCGCAAGGCACTCTACCCCAAAAGATGTATTGCTAAATGTTTCACAAGATCATTTTGGCAGCATCTTGCTTGCCTGTAATCTTCATCATAGAAACTGATGAGAGTGGCATTATTGCAAGAAACCCTAAATCAAGCTGGAAGTCAAACTGCCAGATTTTGTCAACCAGCACTTACTCTTAGTTCAAGAAAAATACCTAGCATCAATGAACGGGGGCAACAAGGGCAGCAAAGGATTCTGAAAAAAAAATGAAAAGCTAAGTTTAAATGATAATTGGAGGAGCATACAATTCAGTTCCAGAATTAAGATCACATAATAAATCAATTTTATATTTCACATTAGTTTCCCTGTGATTGTAACATAAAACATTGATATAAACTTGCTCAATTGTAAATTACAGATCTTCAGTAATGATAACTGGAAAATGTGGGTAGATAATAGATTCTAATATATCAAATTACATTTCATCTTTTTTTTCAAATTGATTTCTTGCTTTGATTAAATTAGCGCTCTTGAGCTTTTCAGATTTGTACATTTTTAGCATCATGATGTGCCCACACTTTTATTTGGAGGGAAGTTATTGTAGTTTTCTTTCCAAAGTTAAAGAATGTTATTGAAGCCCACTGATGTTTCTTTAACAAGATTTCTTTGCATGATTCCAGACTTCTGGACTTGGTTTAAGTGCAAAGTAGATGATGATTCTTTTATGTTCTGGACATGTCCCAGTTTGGAAAAATATTGGAGAGAAGTTTTTCAACACCATCGATGATTCTCAATTTAAAATTAGAACCCAAACCCTTAGTTGCTCTTTTTAGAACACTTGGAGAAGACCATGTTTTACTAACTCCAATTAAATTCGCATTTTATCTTTTACTTCATTGCTGGCCAGATCAGATATTTTGATTAAGTGGAAAGATAATACCCCACCTATTCATGCACAATGGCTAAGGAGCATTATGTCCTGTTTAAATTTGGAAAAAAATTAGGTATGCAATTAATGATTCAAACATTAGATTTCAAATGTTATGGGGCCCGTTCATGGACTATTACCATAATTTCTAGATTCAGTGTTAATACAGAACTTTGGAACTGTGTTGTCCCACTTCAAGAGTGAGCTACTTTGTTCCATCAATATTAACTTTCAACCTTGTTCAGGGGTAAGGTTTTTGGAAAATTTAAATTTATTATATCCATTCATTATTATTATAGCTGAGCTTTGGGAATTTTTATGTATGATAACTTTTATAGTGATTTTCTTTATCTTTTTTCTGTAGCACATTCCATAATTGTACTAAACACATTTATTTTTACTGAAAATTAATATAAATATCATAAAGAAAGTTTTCATGATTGTAAGATGACAATTAAATCATATTAATGATTAATTGAACTTGTTCTTTTTTCAGATTCAGATTTCAGATTTATTATCAGAGTACATAAATGGCAATACCTACAACATTGAGATTCCTTTTTCAGTGGATGAGGCAGAATTACTACTTTTTTTTCCTGAAATTTAGACATTCAGCACAGTACAGGCCATTTTCATCCATGAGACTGTACCACCTGATTACACCCAATTGACCTATACCCCGGTATGTTTTTTTTGATTGGTGGGAAGAAATTTGAGTCTCTGGGGAAACCCATGTAGACACGGGGAGGATGTACAAATTCCTAACAGATAGCATGGGATTCGAACCCTAGTCTCTATCACTAGTGCTGTAAAGGCATTGCGTTAACTGCTATGCCAACCATGTCATGTTGGTAATGCAAAAAACTGTACACAGCATATATGTGTAAGCAAATAAAGAACTATAAACAGATAACAAATGTAAACAAACTGTGCAATACAGAGAGAATTTAAAAATTCATTAAAATGCTCAAGTAAGAGTCCTTAAATGAGTCCCTGATTGAGTTTGTTGTTAAGGAGTCTGAAAGTGGAGGGGTAGCAGCTGTCCCAGAACCTGGTGGTGTGAGTCTTGTGGCACCTATATCCCTTTCTTGATGGCAGCAGTGAGAACAGAGCATGTGCTCAGTGGTGTGGATCAATGTATATGTTCTTAATGGTGGAGAGGGTTTTGCCTGTGATGTCCTGGGCTGTGTCACTACCTTTTGGAGGGCTTTATGCTCAGGGGTATTGGTGTTTCCATACCAGACCATGATGCAGCTGTTCAGCATACATTCCACCACACATCTGTAGAAATTTCCCAGAGTTTCTAATGTCATACTAAACTCTTAAGAAAGCAGAGGCACTGTTGAGCTTTCTTCACGATGTCATTAATGTGTTGGGGGTCCAGGAAAGATCCTCCAAGGTAGTGACTTCAAAGAACTTAAATTTACTCGCCTTCTCAACCTCTGATCCCCCAAAGATCATGATTGTATACCTCTAGTTTTCCCTTTCCGAAGTCAACAAATGGCTCCTTAGTTTTGATGACATTGAGTGCAAAGTTGTTGTTGGTGCACCATTCAGCCAAGTTTTCAATCTCCCTTCTGTATGCTGACTCATCACCTTCCTTTATACAACTCACTACTGTGGTATTGTTGGCAAGTTTGTGGATGATGTTATTGTAGTGAGCCACACTGCTGTAGGTGTAAAGTAATTGGAGCAGGGGGCCATGGAGATTATGGAGGAGATGTTCTTACCAATCCTGATTGGGGTCTGGAGGCAAGAAACAAAAGTGCAACAGTATCTCAGCAGGTCATGCAGCGATCTTTATTCAAGATTCTTTTATTGTCATGTAATTAAACTGGAAATGTAATATTACATGAAATTTGCTTTAGTCATCTGTAAGGCAGTCAAAGATTTGCCATCAACAGAAATTGCCCAGTGCCCCTTGCCCAGTCAGAGAAAGAGGGAGTGCAAGAGAGTCCCCCCAAGAGTTACTGAGTATCCGTGAATTTTCCTCCACTGCTCCTGCAGCCACATAGTCTTCAGACAAGATCAAAAAGCTCACAACACCCTTGGCACCCACTCACATCTTGGTTCCAATACCTGGTGCTCTTCAGCCAGACCCAAGTCAGTCTGCAGCTTGGTGCGAGACCTTTGACTACATTCGGCAGCAGTGTGCACAGATTCCTCACCTCGAGTCTTCAATAGCCTGCTGCCTATGTGTTCTTCAGCCACAGAGCCTCTTGCTGATACATTGCCATGATCATGTCCCATTGGTCATCTGCTCTGCTTCTCCTTCTCACATGGTGGGGGTAGGGGATGTTCTCCCCATTTTCTGGTGTCCTGCACTAGTCATCTGCTTCGCTGGAGTCTGCAACCCCTCGAGGCTGCTGCTGAACATGGCACTGCCATCTTGGCACAAATCCTATGGTATAAGAATTTCAAAATAAATGATCTTTGGCTACTTTAACAGGTTGCTAAAGCCTGTTAAAGAGAGGGAGTGTGGTGCAGAATAAAAATGGTTGGCCACTGGGAGGTCTTCACCATAGCAGCAGACAGAGCGAAGGTGATCAACGAAAATGATCTCTCAGTCTGCCTCCGGCCTCCTCGATGTCGACTCTCAAAACACCATCACTGTGGATGTGCGTGCCTCTGGTCTGTAGTCATTTTGGCACACTCTTCTTGGGCACAGGTACAATTGGGCACAGGTACAAATGAGGCCTGCTTACAACAGTTGGGTACCATGCTCTGCCAAAGTGAGATGTTGAAGATGTCCGTGAATACATTAGCAAGTTGGTCAGCATAGGTTTTCAGTACTTGGCCGGGTACTCTATCCAGACTGGAAGCTTTCCTTAGTTTCACTCTCCTAAAGGCAGCCCGCACGTCATCCTTGGATACTGGCAGGTTAATTAATAAATCTATTTGCATTAATCTATCTAGTTTGGAGATGTTCATAATTCAATTCTTAAGAAAAAAATTCAGTTTTATGTTGGAAACTAGCAATTTAATTATACCATGAAAAAAGTGTTTGGATGACAATAATAAACTCTCAGATTTCCCCACACAGTCAGCACAATTTTATTGTTCATTTTTATGAAATTAAATTTTTTTGGCCATTTTGCAATGTTCCACAACAAATTGGTGCTTAATATTTTTATAATACAGTAAAATCTTGCACTTGTGGGGATTGGTGGAAGCTGGAGATTTACCACTGCAATGTCTAACCAATACACCTGAATAAAGAGTAAACAGTTTAAAAGACAAAAATACTATACTGTACTTACACTGAACCAATTTCACTTGCATAAATATAGATTCTACTAGCTGAAGTCAAACGCTAACCTTGTTCTCCTGTGGACGGACACCTGTGCAAGTCGAATTTCCAGTGCCAAAGCCTATCATCTATATGTTTAAATCCTGCATGATTTGTTCAAGTACATTGGAGGTGCCCTCAGTAATGAGGTTTGCCTGTGAATTAGGCAGAGTTCCTAATTTCTTTCCATTTGTTCTGCTTTTACTGATCTTTCCAGCTCTTATAACCATTTCAAATGCAGAATATGCAATTCGACAGCACTTTGAAAGTTTAAAAAAAACTAAACAGGAAAAAGTATACAGAAGGCATGGAGCTGTGATAGAGACGTCTATCCATCTTACAACCTAACAGGAAACATCTCGCTCCAAACATGAGCATTTTATGCACTGTCTTTGATTGGTTCTGTTGAGTTACAAATTAAATGGTCAGTAATTATCAAGAAATGATTTCATTGCAGAGAATGATGTCATTAGGATGATAAAAGGCAACTTTTTAGACTGAATTTGACTGGTGTTATTATCTTAAATTCATAAGTGATTGGTTATCTACCAATGAAAGAATACACAAGTGAGTTACATGTTAGAATGGCTATGAAAAGCTGAGGAACACCTCAATTGATCTTCTGTTGTAGAAATTTTGAAACCAATTATTCATGACATTAATAACATATTGACTTGTGTTCAGAATAGGTTCGACGGGTTCAAAGTAAATCAAGGCTGGACATGTATTGTTAACAAATAGTGGTCTTTATTTATGCACAGGGGAATTCACAAAAGACCACACACTCACACAGACTGTTCCGGAATAATACCCGAATAACTGCATATCGTGTGTAAATAAATCACTGCTAAATATTTTCAGCTCCCAATTGGGAACACAAGGGTTAAACTCAAAATACCCATCACCCGTCTCTCTCTCTCTACAGCAGGCATAGCACACTAATGAGCAGTAAATTAATTACAATTAACAAGTATGTCAAATTAACGTGGTCTGCTTAAACCAATTGCGTGTCAGCTTCACCCTTTGGGTTGATCTGAATCATTGATTGGCACCTGGAGGTGCCAATCACACATCAGCTATGAGGGCCAATCATACATCAACCTCACACGTGGGCAGATTTAACCCTTGATTGTCAGGTGAAGTGACTTCTGACTAGGTTCCAGCCAGAGAGATCACGTGACCGACCAGGTTCCAGAGAGAGGTCATCTGACCCTCCACAATCCACACTACACTCATCTAACATCAGTAATGTGTTAAATATGATTTATTTTAATGATCACAGATCCCCATTCTACCACACTCCTCAGTGTTCTAATATTTACCATGCATGTCCTACCTTGATTTGTCCTTCCATAATGCAACACCTCACACTTATCTACATTAAATTCCATCTGCATTTTATGTGCCTTTCCATTCATGTCTGCATGTCATTTCTGGGTAATATCAATAAGTGCTGTGAAAACTGAGCATTTATGCCTAAATATTTTTTTAATCAACTTTGAATTCATCTCTCCTGAGTCTATTAATTGATATCAGTCCAATAGGTTGATGAGCATCTTCTCCACAATCTTCATCAGTACTGGAGCACCATAGGGCTGTGTACTTAGCCTCCTGCTCTACTCACCTTACACCTACGATTGCTTGGCTTGGTATGACAACCATACCATTTACAAATTTGCTGATGCCACACCAGTAGGCTGTATAAAAAGGGGCAATGAGTCTGCATACAAGAGGGAGATTGAACACTTGGCTGAAAGGTGTACTAACAACAACCTCTCACTCAATATCAAAATCAAGGAGTTGATTATAAATTTAAGGAAAGGAAAACTATAGGTGTATGATCCAGTGATCATTAGGGAATCAGAGTTGGAGAGGGTGAGAAATTTTAAATTTACTATCTCAGGACCTCTCCTGGATCCAACATACTAATGCATTGTGAAGAAAGCTCATCAACGCCTCTACTTCCTCAGGAGTTTGGGTACGTAATTGGAATTCAGTATGTATGGAGCCAGGAAAGATGGGAGAGATAATTTTTTTTTGCATTAGTATTTACTCATAAAACTGGCACAGAGTCTAGGGAATTAAGGAAAACGAGCAGAGCTTATGGAGCCTATACATATTAAACAGGAGATGTTGCTGTTTTCAAACAAATAAGGGTGGATAAATCCCCAAGGCCTGACAAGTTATTCCTGAAGACTTTGTGGGAGGCTAGTGTAGAAATTGCAGGTAAGATGCTGGAGGATTGGAGGGTACCTCATGTTGTTCTGTTGTTTAAAAAAGACTCCAAATGTAACCTATGAAATTATAGCCCATTGTGCCTGATGTCAGGAACTAGGTAAATTATTGGAAGGTGTCTGAAGTGATTGGATATACAAGTATTTGGGTAGCCAGGTATTGATTATAATTAGTCAACATGGTTTTGTGCATGGTAGGTCATATTTAACCAATCTTATGAGGTTTTTGAGGAGGTTTCCACAAGAGTTGATGAAGGAAAGGCTTTGGATATTGTCTATATGGACTTTAATAAGGCCTTTGACAAGGTTCCACCTGGGAAGTTAGTCAGGAAGGTTCAAATGCTCGTTATTCATTGTAAAGTAGTAAATTGATTCAACATTGGCTGCATGGGAGAAGCCAGAAAGTGGTAATGGGTCATTTCTTCTCAGACTGGATGCTTGTGACTAGTGGTATGCCTCAGGGATCAGTGCTTGGACTATTGTTGTTTGACATCTCTATCAAAGATTTGGATGATAATATGATAAATTGGATCAGCAAGTTTGCAGATGACACAAAGATTGGAGGGATTGTGGACAGCAAGAAAAGCTTTTAAAGCTTGCAAAGGAATCTGGACCAGCTGTAAAAATGGATTGAAAAATAGCAGGTGGAATTTAATGTAGATAAGTGTGAGGTGTTGCACTTTGGAAGGTAGGACATGCATGGTAAATGGTAGAACAGTGAGGAGAGTGGTAGAATGGGGGATCTGTGAATACAGATACATAATTCCCTGAAAGTGGCATCACAGGTAGTAATGAAAGGTTTTGGCACATTGGCCTTTATAAATCAAAGTATTGAGTACAGGAGTTGGGATGTTAAGGCAAAGTTGTATAAGACATTGGAGGGACCATATTTGGAATATTGTGTGCAGTTTTGGTCACATTGCATCAGGAAAGATATCAATAAGATTGAAAGAGTACAGAGAAGATTTACTAGGATGTTGCTGGGACTTCAGGAACTGAGTTATAGGATTAGGTTAAACAGGTTAGGATTTTATTCCCCGGAGTGTAAAAGAATGAGGGGAGATTTGATAGAGGTATATAAAATTATGAAGGGTGTTGATAAAGTAAATGTAAGTATGCTTTATCCACCGAGATTAGATGACATGTGTTAAGCGTAAAAGGGGAAAGGTTTAGGGGGAACATTAGGGGGATTACTTCACACGGAGTGTGGAACAAGCTGCCATCTGAAGTGGTGAATGCGGGCTCAATTTTCACATTTAAGAAAAATTTGAATAAGTACATGGAAGGGAAGGGTATTGAGAGCTATGGACTGGGTACAGATCTGTGGGAATAGGCAGAATAGTTTGGTACAGATTAGAAAGGCCGAAGGGACTGTTTTCTGTGTTGTAATGTTCTCTGGTTCGATGAAACCATGGCAAACTTCTACAGATGTGCAGTGGAAATTGTGCTGACTGCAGGGTCGGCGCTTGGGGGAGGCCTTCCATGCGCATTACTGCCCCCAAACGAGGTGCTGTGCTTCCCCCATACGGTCATGGCCAACCCTGGCTGTAAGACCTGCCGCCACCCCCTCCCTGGTCATGTCACTAGCGTGTGACCACTGATGCAATAAAAAGAGCCCTTGCAAGACTCCAACCCCGCACCCCCTGTCGACAGCTAGGTCCCTTGCCCCCTCTAACTTGCTAATGCCTGCCTCTAACATGCGTTCTGGTGCCAACCCTGGCTGACTGGCTGAATCATTGTCTGGTATGGGGGCACCAATACCTCTGAATGGAAAGCCCTCCAAAAGGTAATGGATACAGACCAGCACATCACAGGCAAAACTCTCTCCGCCAATGAGAAAATCCTCACAGAACGCTGTGTCAGAGGGCTCCTGCAATCATCAAGTATTCACCCCACCCAGGACATGCTCTGTTCTTCAGGGAAGAGGTATAGATGCCATAAGATGCACCAGCAGGTTCAGGAACAGTTGCCACTCCTCATCAGCAAACTCAATCAGAGACTCATTAAGGACTCTTATTTTGCACATTTTTTATTACTGTGTGGTGGGCCGAGTGGCCACACTGAGTGACCAGGACAGAATGGTGTGGGCTCTCCTTCTTTGCCCAGGAGAAGCCTGCGTTTGCAGACCTGCATGGGTCGACAGAGCGTGTTGCTTCCCTGCTGACATGTTGCCAGAGAGACAATGACTCTGCAATACGTTAACTTCACTCTCCTTTGTGAAGTGCGCTGACATCACTCCCCTTTATGTGGTATGCTGACATCACTCCCCTTTATGTGGTATGCTGACATCACTCCCCTTTATGTGGTGCGCTGACATCACTCCCCTTTATGAGATGTGCTGACATCACTCCCCTTTATGTGGTATGCTGACATCACTCCCCTTTATGTGGTATGCTGACATCACTCCCCTTTATGTGGCATGCTGACATCACTCCCCTTTATGTGGCATGCTGACATCACTCCCCTTTATGTGGTGCGCTGACATCACTCCCCTTTATGAGGTGCGCTGACATCACTCCCCTTTATGAGATGCGCTGACATCACTCCCCTTTATGAGGTGCGCTGACACACTCCCCTTTATGTGGTGCACTGACATCACTCCCCTTTATGAGGTGCGCTGACATCACTCCCCTTTATGAGGTGCGCTGACATCACTCCCCTTTATGAGGTGTGCTGACACACTCCCCTTTATGTGGTATGCTGACATCACTCCCCTTTATGAGGTGTGCTGACACACTCCCCTTTATGAGATGTGCTGACATCACTCCCCTTTATGTGGTGCGCTGACATCACTCCCCTTTATGAGATGTGCTGACACACTCCCCTTTATGAGATGTGCTGACACACTCCCCTCTATGAGATGCGCGATTGTTTAAAATAAAAACCATTTGGTAGTTGACTCTTCTCTGGTAAGTTGTGTTTCTTGAACTCTGCAGTTAGTGCCACTAAATTGGTGATCCCGACAGATACTTAACATCTTTTGGGCCTCAACAGTGAGACATAGTGAGAAAGGCTGCAGAATGGATGCCACTCCTGCGTTGCACACAGTGGCTGTGAAACTGCCCACCTTCTGGCCTCACAGACTACGTCCATGGTTCCAGCAGGTTAAGGCTCAATTCTACATTAGGAACATAACAAATGAAGCCACCAAATTCTGGCATGTAATTGCCTCATTAGATGAAGATTCTGCTGCCAAGGTAGATGATTTTATCAATAACCCGCCCGAGGAGGGTCAATCATGTGCTTTTAAGGCACACCTCCTCACGTCTGACCTGGAAAGAGGCACGCACTTACTCCACCTCGACGATTTGGGGGACAGAAGGCCATAAGAACTGATGAATGAAATGCTTGCTTTAGCAGACAGCCATTTCAACTGCTTAATGTTCAAGGCAGCCTTCTTGGAACGGCTCCCTCGTAACATTGCCCTGCTGCTCTTTTCTGACTTCTCCAAAGCAAGTGAAGTGGCGAGGGAGGCAGACAGATGTCACAGGGTACCGCAGCCTCCTGTAGAAAAATTTCAACAGGTCACCTTGGACAGTCAAGTCAATGCAGCCGCCAGTTCTCCAGCCCTCCACAAGCTACCAAGGAAGAAAAAGCCATTGGAGAACAGTGAATGGCGTTTTTACCACAGAAAGTGGGGCAGGAACGCGGGCCGCTGTATACCACCATGCAGTTATGTGGTTGTCTCCCAAGGAAACGACAATGCCAACAGCCACTGATGGCCTTGGCAGTTGGTGACCAGACTGGCATGTTATATGCCACTGATCAGCGCACGGGATGCAAACTGCTAATCGACACCGGAGCTCAGCTCAGTATCTTCCCGCCATCCTCTTATGAGTGGGAATCTTGAGTGCCTCAAGCTGACTTGTGTGCTGCCAATGGCACTGCAATTATCAGTTATGGTACCAAGTCAATACAACTGGTATTAGGCGACACACCTTACCACTGGACTTTCACACTATTGGATGTAGGACAGCTCATTTTGGGAGCAGACTTCCTGAAGGCACATGACTTGTTGGTAGACATGAAAGGGCACAGTTTGGCCACGTCACCACATTCCACACATGCCCATTTTATTCAGGTCATTGGCTGGCAACACTGCTACGTTTGGAAACACTCACCACCGATGATTTTGGAAACTTATTAGCAGAATTTCCTGAACTACTTACACCAGATTTCGATTTAGTCTTTCCATATCATGAAGTTCAGCACTATATAACCACCACTGGGCCTCCCCTACATTCAAAGGCATGCAGACTTCCCCCTAACCAACTACTACTGGCCAAAAAAGAGTTCAAAACTATGGAGGAATTAGGCATCATCTGAAAGTCCAATTGTCCTTAGGCATTGCCACTCCATATGGTGCCCAAAGCATCCGGCGGCCTAAGACCTTGTGGAGATTATAGATGCCTCAATGGCGCAACTTTGCTGGATAGGTATCCAATACCACACATTCAAGATTTCGCCACCAACCTCCATGGCAAACGTATCTGCTCGAAGGTAGACTTAGTAAAAGGTAATCACCCAATCCATGTCCACCTGGAGAACATCCCTAAAATGGCCATTATTACTCCATTTGGTCAATTTGAGTTTCTGAGGATGACTTTTGGCCTTAAGAGTGCAGCTCAGATGTTCCAACATTTACTGGACGCCATCACGAGAGATTTGCCTTTCCTTTTTATCTACCTCAGTGGACATCTTAGTGGCCAGCGAGTCAACACAAGAGCACAAACCACACCTGCAACAATTGTTCCAGAGGCTTCGGGAATTTGGCCTTTCTATCAACCTTGGGAAGTGTGCATTTGGCAAACACACAATTGACTTTTTGGGACACAGGGTTTTGAACGCAGGTGCAACCCCGCTTCCAGACAAAATATCAGCCATTCGGGACTTCCCAAAGCCCACTACAGTTAAAGGACTACAAGAATTCCTGGGAATGATCAACTTTTATAACAGGTTCACCCCAGCAGCTGCCAGGATCATGAAGCCCTTGTTCCACGCCCTCACCGGCAAACCTAAAAAACTGGTCTGGACTACAAAGGCCACAGGAGCATTTGACAAGCAAAAGAGACACTTTCAAAGGTAACCATGTTGGCCCACCCCCATATGCATGCCCCGCTTGCACTCATGTCAGACTCATCGGACAATCACTGTGGGGGCGGTCCTAGAACAGAAAATCAGTGGTCACTGGCAACCCCTGGTGTTTTTCAACCACCACCTATGCCCGCCCAAATTAAAGTACAATGTTTTCGACCAGGAGTTGTTAGCACTTTATCTGGCCATCAAACATTTCAGATATTTTCTCGAGGGCAGGCATTTTACTGTGTTTACTGACCATAAGCCTCTAATGTTTGCCCTTACCAAGGTTATGGATCCCTAGTCGGCACGTCAACAGAGGGATCCAGCCTATATTTCTGAATTTACCTCTAATGTGTAGCATTTGTCCGGTAAAGACAATGTTGTAGCTGATGCCTGTTCAAGACAGGTCAATGCAATTACAGGAGGGCTGGATCTCCAGGCTCTTGCAATAGCCCAATAAGGACCAGGAGGTACAAGCTTTCCTGACAGCTATTACAGACCAACTTTTAGCCGACATTCCATTGGGCCCCAACCAGGTGAACATATTTTGTGATACTTCAACCGGCCACCCTTGACCGACCATCTCACTATCTTGGCAGAGGAATCTTTTCGACCACTTTCACGGCCTATCCCATCTATCTGTCCTCACAACCGTCAAGCTTATGTCCTCGGGAGAAGTCACGTGATGGAGTAGTGGCCGGACGGTGAACTCCAGCCCTCTCCAGAAAAGTCGGAAAAAACAAAGGAAAGCACAAAGGCACAGAAATAAAAGTTAAAGAAAAGTGAGTATAAAGGTGGAAAGAAGATGGCGACAAAAAAAGAAAAATCAAAATCAACGGTAAGAAGAGAGGAAGAGAAGACAACGGAGTAAGAAGGAGAAGGCCTTACCTGTTCGAAGAGGCCCGCTGTGGAGAGAGAAACCCGCTTCCTCAGGTCGGTAGAAATTGGACTACAAAAATGGCTCACTGAGGCGAGTAAAAGTGCGCAACCGCGCATGAAAAAAAACACACCGACGGGAGGGGGGACCAGTTGGGGAGTCGATCTCCACAGCCGGCAACGACAGCTGCAGAACACCTGCAGCAAGAAGAGAACACAGAAGACAATGGAAACAAGAAAGAAGAGAAGAAAAGGGCAACAAAGAAACAACAGATGGCCAACCCAGAGGAAGAAGAAGAGGAAGAGTACAGTGAAATAGAAGAAGAAGGGAAAGGCAAGATAAAGGATATACTTTCTCTTGTTAAAGGATACATGGAGTCATTTAAAGAATGGCAGACACAGGAATTTAATGATTTAAGAAGAAGAATAAACAACACAGAAGAGAAAATGAACAAAATAGATATGACCTTAACAGAAATGGGAAAGAAAATGGACAAGATGGAAGAGCGGGCAGTAGCAGCAGAAATGGAGGTAGAGGACTTCAAAAAGAAATTAGAGGAATCTAATAAAAAAGCTATAGAGACACAAGAACTGTTAGCTCAAAAAATAGATATAATGGAAAATTATAACAGAAGAAATAACATAAAGATAGTGGGCCTTAAGGAAGATGAAGAAGGCAAGAATATGAGGGAGTTTATAAAAGATTGGATCCCTAGGATCCTAGGATGTCCAGAACTACAGCAAGAAATGGAAATAGAAAGGGCACATAGAGCATTGGCCTTTAAACCACAACCACAACAAAAACCAAGATCTATTTTAGTAAAATTCCTAAGATATACTACAAGAGAAAAGATACTGGAGAAGACAATGGAAAAAGTAAGAGAGGGCAACAAGCCACTGGAGTATAAAGGGCAAAAAATCTTCATTTATCCAGATATAAGTTTTGAACTCCTAAAGAAGAGAAAGGAGTTCAATACAGCAAAGGCGATTTTATGGAAGAAAGGGTATAAATTTATACTAAAGCATCCAGCGGTATTGAAAATATGTATTCCAGGAAAACAAAACAGACTATTCTCGGATCCAGAAGAAGCACGAAAATTTGCAGAACAACTACAAAATAGACGGAGAGATGAAGACGTGTAATGAGAGTAAAAATGATCACGATTGATATGTATGTGGGTAAAGAGGTATAAGAGTGTATAGGTATAATGTGCATTCGTGAATGTATTGGTACTTAGAGGAAAATATAGATAGTATAGACAAGAATTAATAAGGGAAGGTAATGGAATAGAGAGAATAAGGAGGGAATTAAAAGAATGACCTTTGTTACATATGAAAAGTGAAATCTTTTCTGGGGGGGCTGGGTGGGGGGGAATAGCGGTCACTGCAAAATCAGTTGACGCTTGCGAGTGAATTCGCAAACCCAAATGGAGAGGCGAGATGTGGTTGTCCGACGAGGGATAAAGGACAACTCAGGAGGGGAAGGGGAGATTGGGGCTAAAGAAGTTATAAATAGGAGAATAAGGAAAATGTTTGATGTTTTAGGAATGTTGTCTTATAAAGGGTTTAAAATAAGAAAACAGAAATGGAAAAGGAGGAAAGGTAATGATGAAAAAATGGAAAGGGAAGATAAACAAAGTATAAAATGGCTACGTTGAACTATATGACTTTAAATATTAATGGAATACATTACCAAATTAAAAGGAAGAAACTGCTAAATTTACTGAAAAAAGAAAAAATTGATATAGCATTTGTACAAGAAACACACTTAACTGAATTGGAGCACAAGAAATTAAAGAGAGATTGGGTAGGACATGTAACAGAGGCATCATATAATTCAAAAGCAAGAGGAGTGGCTATATTAATTAGTAAAAATGTGCCATTTAAAATAGAAGAGGAAATAATAGATCCAGCAGGGAGATATGTAATGATAAAATGCCAGATATATTCGGAGTTTTGGAATCTACTTAATGTATATTCACCTAACGAAGAAGATCAAAAGTTTATGCAAGATATATTTTTGAAGGTAGCTAATACGCAAGGGAACATACTAATAGGAGGGGATTTCAACCTGAATTTGGATTCAAATATGGATAAAACTGGGAAAAAAATTAACAGAAAGAACAAAGTAACCAAATTTATAATTAAATCAATGCAAGAAATGCAACTTTTGGATATATGGAGGAAACAAAACCCAAAAGAAAAGGAATATTCATATTACTCGGCTAGACATAAAACATACTCAAGAATAGACCTATTTTTGTTATCAGCTAGTATGCAAGATAGAGTAAGAAAAACAGAATATAAAGCGAGAATGCTATCGGACCATTCACCCATAATATTGACAGTAAAGCTAGAGGACATCCCTCCAAGAATGTATAGATGGAGATTAAACCCCATGCTACTTAAAAGGCAGGATTTTAGAGAATTTATTGAAAAACAATTAAAAATGTATTTTGAAATAAATACAGAATCAGTGGAAGATAAGTTTATACTATGGGATGCAATGAAAGCATTCATTAGAGGGCAAATAATAAGTTATGTAACCAAGATGAAGAAGGAAACAGAGCAGTTGGAAAGGGAAATAGTAAATATAGAAAAAAAATTAGCAATGAAGGAAGATACAACTAAAAGAAGAGAATTGGCGGATAAAAAAATAAAATATGAAACATTACAAACATATAAGGTAGAGAAGAATATAATGAAGACAAAACAGAAATATTATGAACTGGGTGAAAAAACGCACAAAATCCTAGCATGGCAGCTTAAGACAGAACAAGCTAAGAAAATGGTATTGGCATCAAGGAAAAAAGACAAACAAATTACATATAATCCAAAAGAAATTAAGGAAAACTTTAGAGAATTCTATGAACAATTATACCGAACTGAAAACGAAGGGAAAGAAAGGAAAATAGATGAATTTTTGACTAAAATTGAACTACCAAAACTACAAATAGAGGAACAAAATAAATTAACAGAACCATTTGGAACAGTAGAAATACAAGAGATAATAAAAAAATTACCAAATAATAAGACACCAGGAGAGGATGGACTCCCAATAGAATTCTACAAAACATTTAAAGACTGATTAATTCCGCCCCTCCTGGATGTAATCAACCAGATTGATGAAACACAAAGCTTACCAGATTCATGTAAAACAGCAATAATTACAATAATACTAAAACAAGGGAAAGATCCACTCTCACCAGCGTCATATAGACCAATATCTTTACTAAACACAGATTATAAGATAATAGCTAAACTATTAGCAAACAGATTAGCAGAGCAGGTACCGAAAATGGTAAATTTAGACCAAACTGGATTTATCAAAAAAAGACGCACAACAGACAATATTTGTAAATTTATTAACTTAATTCATGCAGTAGAAGGAAATAAAGCACCTGCAGTAGCAGTTGCTTTAGACGCAGAGAAGGCCTTCGACAGAGTAGAATGGAATTATTTGTTCAAAGTATTGCAAAAATTCAGTTTACCGGAGAAGTATATTAATTGGATTAAAGCATTATATAAGGGACCGTTAGCGAAAGTGACAGTAAATGGACATGTATCAAAACAATTTAACTTAAGCAGGTTAACGCGGCAGGGATGCCCACTATCACCTTTATTGTTTGCGTTAGCTATAGAACCACTAGCAGAATTGATAAGAATAGATAATAATATAAAAGGAATAAAAATAAAAGACAAGGAATATAAAATCAGTCTATTTGCAGATGATGTTATAGTGTACTTAACAGAACCAGATAAACGTAAATAAAAGTGAAGCAATGCCTATGAATAATGCGGATTTCTCAAAATTTAAGAAGGAATCTCCATTTAGATGGCAAATGCAGGCAATAAGATACCTAGGTGTACAAATAAACAAAAATCTCGGCCAATTATACAAACTCAATTATTATCCACTAATGAAAAAATTACAGGACGATTTAGAGCATTGGAAAGATCTACCACTAACACTAATAGGAAGGATAAACTGTATTAAAATGAACATTTTTCCAAGGATATTATACTTATTTCAGGCATTGCCAATACAACTGACAGAAAAATTCTTCAAAGAGCTAAAGAAAATAATAAGGAAATTTTTATGGAGAGGGGGGAAACCGAGGATAGCACTGGATAAATTAACAGAATGGTATAAACAAGGAGGCTTACAATTGCCAAACTTTAAAAATTATTATAGAGCCGCACAATTAAGATACCTATCAGATTTTTATCAAACAAGGGAAAAACCAGACTGGACGAGATTAGAATTAGATAAAATAGGGGAAAAGATACCTGAACACATATTATATAAATGGGATGAAAAATTGGTACAACATAGAACTTCTCCAGTATTACATCATCTCCTCAATATTTGGAAGAAGATTCATGTAGAAAGAAATAAAACAAATTATCAATTACCAAAACTAATATTGACGCAAAATAAGTTACTCCCTTTTACAATAGATAACCTTTCCTTTAGAGAATGGGGAAAAAAAGGGATTAAAAGAATAGAGAATTGTTTTTCAGGAAGTAGATTCTTATCCTTTGAACAAATGAGAGATAAGTACAATATAACTGGAGATACAGCGCTGACATATTACCAACTGAGATCCTACTTGAAAGATAAATTAGGAAGCAATTTGAGTTTGCCAGAGGGAAGTAACCTTGAATATGTGATTACAGATACAATGTTAATCAAAAGATTTATAACAAATATGTATATTAAACTGCAAGAAAAAGAGAATGAGGAAACAAATGGTAAAACTAAACAAAAATGGGAACAAGATTTAAATATAAATATAAAAAAGGAAACATGGGAGAAATTATGTTCTGGAACGATGAGAAATACAATAAATACGAGGCTACGTATGACTGGCTACACAGACTTTACATTACACCTCAAAAGTTAAATAAATGGGACCCAACAGTATCTGATAGATGTTTTCGATGTAAAAAAGAAATGGGAACAACAATTTATGCAATCTGGACATGTGAGAAAGTAGAAAAATTTTGGGAAGATCTCAATCAGATATTAAATAAAATAACAGAAAACAATATACCAAAGAATCCAGAGATCTTTCTTCTAAGTAACATAAAAAACAAAGAATTTGGAATTGATTTGGAGGATGCACAAAAAAGATTTGTTAAGATAGCCCTAGCCGTAGCAAAAAAATGTATTATGTCAACCTGGAAATTGGAAGATAATCTGAAAATACAACAATGGTATATAGAAATGAATAAATGTATTCCATTAGAAAAAATTACATATAGTTTAAGAAATAATATTGAAATATTCAAACAAATATGGGAGCCTTACATTAAATACAATAGCGAAAACGTACCGGGGACAATCATTACCTAAGTTGATGGAAGGAGAAGGAAAGAAAAGAATGGACTCAGTAGAATTTCTGGTGTACTTTTGTTGAATGACAACATTGTCTGACTGGTTTAATGTAACCTAGATTGTATACCTAAAATGGATGGGGGGGTGGGTGGGGGGTGGCTTGGGAGGAGGCGGGTGGGGGGAGAAAAAGTCACTGTATATGTGTGAAAAAGAAAAAGTGTGTAGCATGGCTAATGTGATTTATGGTGTGAAAAATAAAAAAATTTAAAATAAAAGCAAGCTTATGTCCTCAAAATATATCTGGCATGGCTTCAGGAAGCAGGTCACTGAGCATGAACATGCTTCTCCTGCCAGGTAGCTAAGATCCAACGGTACACCCGAGCACTACTTCAACAATTTCCACCTACGACTCAAAGGTTTCAGCATGTACACATAGACATTGTGGGCCTGCTGCCCGTGTCCAGGGGCCAACAGTATATACTAACAATGGTTGACCGTTTTACCCTCTGGCCGGAAGCTACACCATTGATGGACATCATGGCTGAAACGTGTCCTTGGATTTTTCTCTCGACCTGGGTTGCTCGATTTGGAGTACCAGTCCATCTAACCTCTGACATGGGAATTCAATTTACTTCAACCTTGTGGGCAAACCTGGTGAGACTTTGCAGTATGCAATTACACCATATTACGGCATACCACCCGCAGGCTAATGGACTAGTGGAACGTTTCCACCAGCATCTGAAACAAGCCTTGCGGGCAAGTCTTATTGGGCCTCAGTGGGCAAATGAGTTACCGTGGGTGCTGTTGGGTATTAGAATGGCACCTAAGGATGGCCTGGAGACCTCTTCAGCAGAATTAGTTTATGGCACTCCACTCCTAGTACTGGCAGACATCACTCCTTCTCCAGCCAAATGTAGATCCTTGGTTACAGAGGAATTACAAGAACTAAAAAACGAGATGGGTTTCCTGGCTCCGGTTCCAGCAACTCATCATGGATCACTGCCTACACACATTCCTGCTGCTCTTGACTCTACTTCTTACTATCCATCCCATGCTACATTCCTGCAGCAACCTTAAGAGGGGCCTTATAAAGTGCTGCAGCACAATGGCTCTATGGTGCTATTGGACATTGGTGGTCGACCAGATCTTTTTACATGAGACATACTGAAGCCTGCACACATGGACATTGCTGAACCTATGCATGTCCCACCTCCCAAGTGCCAGAGACACCATCCTAAAATACCTAAAGTTCTGACATTGCAACCATGCAACAATTCTTGGGGGGGGGGGGGGGGGATGATGGTGGTGGTGATATGGTGGACTGAGTGGCCACACAACTGGACAGGCAGAATCGTCGCACCGAGCGGCCAGCACAGAATGGTATGGGCTCCCCTTTGCCCAGGAGAAGCTTGCGTTTGCAGACCCGCGTCGGTTGATGGAGCGTGTTGCTTCCTTGCTGGTATGTTGCCAGAGAGACATGACTCCGCAGCATGCTAACTACACTCCTCTTTGTAAGGTGTGCTGACATCACTGCCCTTTATGAAGCGCGCCTTTGTTTAAAATAAAAAAACAGTTGGTAGTTGACTCTGGTAAGTTGTGTTTCTTGACCTCTGCAGTTAGTCCCACTAAAACTGAATTTTTTTTTCTGCATTTGTGGTGATACGACCACCAGCTTTCTGCAGGGGGCGATCTCTGTACCTACAGGAAGACGACCTAAGGGGATGACTCCACCTGGCCGGCTGTCAATCAACCGACCTGAATATAGACCTGAGCTGGCCCCCTCCTGAGCCAGTCACACGGGGAGCCACCAAGGCATGAACTGGTGTTCAGACTTCTGCTGGAATAAAGCATGTTTCAAGTTTTGAGCTTGCCTGCATCACAGTATTTACAGTTTGTTTATATTTCTTTCTTTGTTTTTATTTCTCTCTTTTGTGTAGGTATCTTTTGAGTAGAGTTTGCACGACTGATAAGTAGAAATTCTGCTTGGCCTGCAGGAGAAAGAATCTCAGCATTGTACATAATATCATGAATGCATTCTTACAAATAAATTTGAATTTGGAAACTAACAAAATGTAATCAAATTATAAATAGTGAAGTTATGAAATGATTAATCAAATGAGTATCATTGTGGAAATAAAATTTGTTTCTTGGAAAAATGTAGTTAATGAGATTTACAACTGGGCCTCAGCAAATGAAATTAGACTTTGGAAGAATGACTGTAAATAAATTAAACTAACCCATACTAAATAAATAAAACTGCTGTCATTTCTTGGGACTCATCGTTTATCTATCCTTCATTACATCCTCTAGTTCATTTTTTCCTCCTTCCAAAACTTAATTTATTTTTACAGCATTGTAATCCTGATATGTCCAGTTGAGATATGACAGAAAGTACTGACAGTTCCGAATGGGGAGATCTAGAACATGTAACAAGAGATCTGTTGTGAAGATTCTCCAACAATTACACTGTTTAATTCTCCCTCTCAAGCTCTACCAGTTCCATGACCTGTTGCTTTCAATGAAGCTGTAGATATAAAGCAAAGGAGAAAATAGGTTCCATTTTTGTTTTTGTATTATTATTATAATATTTAATAGTTACATTCTGCATCAAGGTATTTCATATCTATTTCAAAATTCTGACAGCATTGATAGATGTAAGAATATTCGGAGCATTTTGGGAGTGGAGCTTCTTTAGTGAATGGTGTATAACAGAATTGCGGGGCCGAATGATCAAAGCTGGTTACATAAGAAAAAGATTATAAGGAGATTTTTGAGATACTGAACTAGTTCCATTGCAGTTAAGAATAGAAAGAATGATGCTTTTTAGAAATTATGTTAGTGATTTTATAT